>NC_069501.1:1223352499-1223415506 GCF_027579735.1 Bombina bombina
ATCATCTCTCTATCTATCTATCTATCTGTCTGTCTGTCTATCTATTATCTATCTATTTTATCATCTCTCTATCTATCACATCTTTATCTGTCTATCTATCTATATCTATCTAACATATATCTATCTATCATATGTCTATCATCTATTTATCTGTCTGTCTATCTATCTATCTATCTATCTATCTATCTATCTATCTTCATCTCTTTATCATCTCTCTATCTATCTATCTATCTATCATCTCTCTGTCTATCTGTCTATCTATCTACCTATCTATCTGTCTATCTTCTCTCTATCTATCTATTTATCAATTTATCTATCTATCATCTCTCTATCTGTCTATCTATCTGTCTATCTATTTATCTATCTATCTATCTTATATCTATCTATATATATATCTATCATCTCTCTATGGGGCCTAGTTATCAAGCCGTCAACCTCAAATACGCTGGAATTCCGCAGCGTATTTGTGGCGAGGCTGATTCGCCTTAGTTATCAAGCCCTAGATACTGGCAAAAGTAGAATTAGTGATGTAAGCTTTGATCCGCCGGACTCAGTCCGACACAGATCGATTCTTACGTCACTCCAGATGTTCCGCACACAAGTACGGCACAATCTGACTACTTTTGCTAGTTATCAAAAAACTAGCAGGTACGCTCGGCACTTTTACGGCCCAGCGTACCTGATTTTCAAACCGCCACCCTGGAGGCGGCGGATCCCATAGGAATCAATGGGAGTCTTACCATAGCGAAAGTACAAGTTCGCTGCTGCCAGACATCCCATTGGTTCCTATGGGAGCTGTCTACACCTAACACCCTAACATGTACCCCGAGTCTAAACACCCTTAATCGGCCCCCCTACACCGCCGCAACTAAATAAAGTTATTACCCCCTAAACCGCCGCTCCCGGAGCCCACCGCAACTATAATATATGTATTAACCCCTAAATCGCCGCTCCCGGAGCCCACCGCAAGCTACTCTATACATATTAACCCCTAAACCGCCGCTCCCGGAGCCCACCGCAACTATAATAAATGTATTAACCCCTAAACCGCCGCTCCCGGAGCCCACCGCCACCTACATTATACCTAGTAACCCCTATCCTGCCCCCCTATACCGGTGTCCTCTATAATAAAGTTATTAACCCCTATCCTGCCGATCCCGCACCTCGCTGCAACTAAATAAACAGTTTAACCCCTAAACCGCCGCTCCCAGACCCTGCCGCAACCTATATTAAATTTATTAACCCCTAATCTGCCCCCCCTACACCGTCGCCACCTATAATACATTTATTAACCCCTATCCTGCCCCCCACTACACCACCGCCACTGTAATAAATGTATTAACCCCTAAACCTAAGTCTAACACTAACCCTAAATATTAATTAAATAAATCTAAATAATATTTCTATTATGAACTAAATTAATCCTATTTAAAACTAAATACTTACCTATAAAATAAACCCTAATATAGCTACAATATAACTAATAGTTACATTGTAGCTATGTTAGGATTTATTTTTATTTTACAGGCAAATTTCAATTTATTTTAACTAGGTACAATAGCTATTAAATAGTTATTAACTATTTAATAGCTTACCTAGCTAAAATAAAGAGAAATTTACCTGTAAAATAAATCCTAACCTAAGTTACAATTACACCTAACACTACACTATACTTTAATAAATTATTCCTATTTAAAACTAAATACTTACCTGTAAAATAAACCCTAAGATAGCTACAATGTAATTAATAATTACATTGTAGCTATTTTAGGATTTATATTTATTTTACAGGTAACTTTGTATTTATTTTAGCTAGTTAGAATAGTTATTAAATATTTAATAACTATTTAATAACTACCTAGCTAAAAGAAATACAAAATTACCTGTAAAATAAATCCTAACCCAAGTTACAATTAAACCTAACACTACACTATCATTAAATAAATTAACTACAAATAACTACAATTAAATGCAATTACATAAACTAACTAAAGAACAAAAAATAAAAAAAGCTAAGTTACAAAAAATAAAAAAAATAAGTTACAAACATTTTAAAAATATTACAACAATTTTAAGCTACTTACACCTAATCTAAGCCCCCTAATAAAATAACAAACCCCCCCAAAATAAAAAAATGCCCTACCCTATTCTAAATTAAAAAAGTTCAAAGCTCTTTTACCTTACCAGCCCTTAAAAGGACCTTTTGTGGGGCATGCCCCAAAGAATTCAGCTCTTTTGCCTGTAAAAGAAAAATACAACCCCCCCCAACATTAAAACCCACCACCCACATACCCTCAATCTAACCCAAACCCCCTTTTAAAATAACCTAACACTAATTCCCTGAAGATCATCCTACCTTGAGTCGTCTTCACTCAGCCGAGCAGCGATGGAACCGAAGAGGAGACCCGGAGCGGAAGAAGTTATCCTCCAAGCGGCGCTGAAGAAATCTTCCATCCGATGAAGTGATCCTCCAAGCGGCGCTGAAGAAGTCTTCCATCCGGGTGATGTCATCTTCCAAGAGGCGCTGAAGAAGTCTTCTATCCGGGCGATGTCATCTTCCAAGCGGGGTCTTCAATCTTCATCCCGCCGACGCGGAACATCCTTCTTTACCGATGCACTACCGACGAATGAAGGCTCATTTAAGGGACGTCATTCAAGATGGCGTCCCTTCAATTCCGATTGGCTGATAGGATTCTATCAGCCAATCGGAATTAAAGTAGGAAAAATCTGATTGGCTGATTGAATCAGCCAATCAGATTCAAGTTCAATCCGATTGGCTGATCCAATCAGCCAATCAGATTGAGCTCGCATTCTATTGGCTGTTCCGAGGAGCCTTCATTCGTCGGTAGTCCGTCGGTAAAGAAGGATGTTCCACGTCGGCGGGATGAAGATTGAAGACCCCGCTTGGAAGATGACATCGCCCGGATAGAAGACTTCTTCAGCACCTCTTGGAAGATGACATCGCCCAGATGGAAGACTTCTTCAGCGCCGCTTGGAGGATCACTTCATCGGATGGAAGATTTCTTCAGCGCCGCTTGGAGGATAACTTCTTCCGCTCCGGGTCTCCTCTTCGGTTCCATCGCTGCTCGGCTGAGTGAAGATGACTCAAGGTAGGATGATCTTCAGGGGATTAGTGTTAGGTTATTTTAAGGGGGGTTTGGGTTACATTAGGGGTATGTGGGTGGTGGAATATTCTGATTGGCTGATGGAATCAGCCAATCAGAATCAAGTTCAATCCTATTGGCTGATCCAATCAGCCAATCAGATTGAGCTCGCATTCTATTGGCTGATCGGAACAGACAATAGAATGCGAGCTCAATCTGATTGGCTGATTGGATCAGCCAATCGGATTGAACTTGATTCTGATTGGCTGATTCCATCAGCCAATCAGAATATTCCTACCTTAATTCCGATTGGCTGATAGAATCCTATCAGCCAATCGGAATTCAAGGGACGCCATCTTGGATGACGTCCCTTAAAGGAACCGTCATTCGTCGGGAGACAACGGAAGAAGAGGATGGATCCGCGTCGCCTGCTTCAAGATGGACCCGCTCCGCACCGGATGCAAGAAGATCGAAGATGCCGCTTGGAGAAGATGTTTGCCGGTCCGGATGTCCTCTTCTTGCCGGATAGGAGGAAGACTTTGGAGCCTCTTCTGGACCTCTTCAGCCACCGGATGATGGATCGCCAACCCCCGCTTGGGTTGGATGAAGATGTTG
Source organism: Bombina bombina (assembly GCF_027579735.1). Lineage (NCBI taxonomy): Eukaryota > Metazoa > Chordata > Amphibia > Anura > Bombinatoridae > Bombina > Bombina bombina. The sequence continues at coordinate 1,223,356,219 of NC_069501.1, forward strand.
GAGCCAGGACGGATCGGTGATACCTGGATGGTGAAGACAAGGTAGGAAGATCTTCAGGGGCTTAGTGTTAGGTTTATTTAAGGGGGGTTTGGGTTAGATTAGGGGTATGTGGGTGGTGGGTTGTAATGTTGGGGGGGGTATTGTATGTGTTTTTTTTACAGGCAAAAGAGCTGAAATTCTTGGGGCATGCCCCGCAAAGGGCCCTGTTCAGGGCTGGTAAGGTAAAAGAGCTTTTAACTTTTTTAATTTAGAATAGGGTAGGGAATTTTTTATTTTGGGGTCTTTGTTATTTTATTAGGGGGCTTAGAGTAGGTGTAATTAGTTTAAAATTGTTGTAATAATTTTCTGATGTTTGTAAATATTTTTTTATTTTTTGTAACAGTTCTTTTTTATTTTTTGTACTTTAGCTAGTTTATTTAATTGTATTTATTTGTAGGAATTGTGTTTAATTAATTTATTGATAGTGTAGTGTTAGGTTAATTGTAGGTAATTGTAGGTAGTTTATTTAATTAATTTATTGATAGGGTAGTGTTAGGTTTAATTATATCTTAGGCTAGGATTTATTTTACAGGTAAATTTGTAATTATTTTAACTAGGTAACTATTAAATAGTTCTTAACTATTTAATAGCTATTGTACCTGGTTAAAATAATTACAAAGTTACCTGTAAAATAAATATTAATCCTAAAATAGCTATAATATAATTATAATTTATATTGTAGCTATATTAGGATTTATTTTACAGGTAAGTATTTAGCTTTAAATAGGAATAAGTTATTTAATAAGAGTTAATTAATTTCGTTAGATGTAAATTATATTTAAGTTAGGGGGGTGTTAGTGTTAGGTTTAGACTTAGCTTTAGGGGTTAATCCATTTATTATAGTAGCGATGAGCTCCGGTCGTCAGATTAGGGGTTAATAATTGAAGTTAGGTGTCGGCGATGTTAGGGAGGGCAGATTAGGGGTTAATACTATTTATGATAGGGTTAGTGAGGCGGGTTAGGGGTTAATAACTTTATTATAGTAGCGGTGCGGTCCGCTCGGCAGATTAGGGGTTAATAAGTGTAGGCAGGTGTCGGCGACGTTGTGGGGGGCAGATTAGGGGTTAATAAATATAATATAGGGGTCGGCGATGTTAGGGCAGCAGATTAGGGGTACATAGGGATAACGTAGGTTGCGGCGGTTTACGGAGCGGCAGATTAGGGGTTAAAAAAAATATGCAGGGGTCAGCGATAGCGGGAGCGGCAGATTAGGGGTTAATAAATGTAAGGTTAGGGGTGTTTAGACTCGGGGTACATGTTAGAGTGTTAGGTGCAGACGTAGGAAGTGTTTCCCCATAGGAAACAATGGGGCTGCGTTAGGAGCTGAACGCTGCTTTTTTGCAGGTGTTAGGTTTTTTTTCAGCTCAAACAGCCCCATTGTTTCCTATGGGGATATCGTGCACGAGCACGTTTTTGAGGCTGGCCGCGTCCGTAAGCAACTCTGGTATCGAGAGTTGCATTTGCGGTAAAAATGCTCTACGCTCCTTTTTTGGAGCCTAACGCAGCATTTGTTTGAACTCTCGATACCAGAGTTAAATTTATGGTGCGGCCAGAAAAAAGCCCGCGGAGCGTTAACAGCCCATCTACAGCCAAACTCCAAATCTAGGCCTTAGGGTTTATTTTACAGGTAAGTATTTAGTTTTAAATAGGAATAATTTATTAAAGTATAGTGTAGTGTTAGGTGTAATTGTAACTTAGGTTAGTTTTTATTTTACAGTTAAATTTCTCTTTATTTTAGCTAGGTAAGATATTAAATAGTTAATAACTATTTAATAGCTATTGTACCTAGTTAAAATAAATTGAAAGTTACCTGTAAAATAAAAATAAATCCTAAGATAGCTACAATATAATTATTATTTATATTGTAGCTATATTAGGGTTTATTTTAAAGGTAAGTATTTAGTTTTAAATAGGATTAATTTAGTTCATAATAGAAATATTATTTAGATTTATTTAATTAATATTTAAGTTAGAGGGGTGTTAGGGTTAGTGTTAGACTTAGGTTTAGGGGTTAATAATTTTATTACAGTGGCGGCGGTGTAGTGGGGGGCAGGATAGGGGTTAATAAATTTATTATAGGTGGTGACGGTGTAGGGGGGGCAGGATAGGGGTTATTAAATTTAATATAGGTTGTGGCGGGTTCAGGAAGCGGCGGTTTGGGGTTAAACTATTTATTTAGTTGTGGCGAGGTGCGGGATCAGCAGGATAGGGGAAAATAACTTTATTATAGAGGGCGACGGTATAGGGGGGCAGGATAGGGGTTACTAGGTATAATGTAGGTGGCAGCGGTGTCCGGGAGCGGCAGTTTAGGGGTTAATACATTTATAAGAGTTGCGGCGGGGTCTAGGAGCGGCGGTTTAGGGTTAATACATTTATAAGAGTTGCGGCGGGATCTAGGAGAGGCGGTTTAGGGGTTAATAACTTTATTTAGTTGCGGGAGGCTCCGGGGGCGCCGGTATAGGGGGTAGAACAGTGTAGTTAGTGTGGGTGCTTAGTGACAGGCTAGCAATAAAGCTGTAAAAAAGCCGAAGAGCAGCGAGATCGGATGAGTGATAACTCTCACAGTCCACTGCTCATCGCCCCGTACTTGGTGCGCGGCTTTTTGACAGCTTTTTTGATAACTTAGGCAAATTTTTGCAGGTCCGCGGCGGCGATGTGAGGCGAGCTTAGGCGGGCGTATTGGGCCGGCGAAGGCAGGAAAAATAGACACGTTGATAACTACCCCCCTATATGTCTATCTATCTGTATGTCTATCTATCTATCTATCTATCTATCTATTTATCTATCTATCATCTGTGTCTATCAATCTACATTTAAAACTTTTATAAAAATAGACACATTTGTATATACAAAATTACTTGTTAAAAAATTTTTTTTTGAATAGGTACCAGTTCATTATTTTGTTTGAATGAAAAACAATAGTTTCCTATTTAATGAAGAGGAAACACATTTTGATCTCACAAAATACAATCTTGTAACAAAAAGCCTTACAGACATCTACTTTACTAATAAATCCACTCACTCCCTGAAAAATATTAGTGTTATTGTCTGTCTATCCATCAATCTGTCTATCTATCTATCTATCTATCTATCAATCTATCTATCTATCTATCTATCTATCAATCATCTCTCTATCTGCTATTTATCTATCTGTCTATCTATCTATCTATCTATCTATTATTATTATTATTATTATTATCGGTTATTTGTAACAGCGCCAACAGATTCTGCAGTGCTATAAACAAAAGCAGAGTACAACAAAATATTTATAGGGATCAAACGGGGAGAGGGCCCTGCCAAGAGTTGCACTGTAGTAGTCAGCTCTTAGGAAGGTGATCTACAAACAGCTGGACTCTTAGGCTTGCATGCTAAGGAGGTTCAGGGGATAGCAATGGAGGAGAGGAACTGGTATCAAGTAAGGTTAACGTAGGTTGTATGCATCCCTGAACAGTAGAGTCTTTAGGGAGCGCTTGAAGCTTTCAAAACTAGGGTAGAGTCTTGTGGAGTGAGGCAGAGAGTTCCACAAGATGGGAGCCAGTCTGGAGAAGTCCTGTAAACAGGAGTGGGATGAGGTAACAAGAGAGAAGGAAAGTAGGAGGTCATGAGCAGAGTCAAGGGGACGGGAGGTAGCGTATCTGGAGACAAGGTCTAAGATATAGGGGGGAGCAGTGCAGCTGAGGGCTTTGTATCTCAGAGTGAGAATTTTGTGTTTGATCCTAGAGGCAAGAGGAAACCAGTGAAGGGATTGGCAGAGAGGCGCAGCAGATGAAGAGCGACGTGTAAGGAAGATGAGTCTGGCAGAGGCATTCATTATGGATTGTAAAGGAGCTAGGCGGCAGGTCTGGAGACCAGAGAGGACAGAGTTGCAGTAATCGAGGAGTGAAAAAATGAGAGAGTGGATTAAAATCTTAGTTGAGTCTTGTGTAAGGAAGTGTCTAATTTTAGAGATTTTTTAAGGTGGAAGCGGCAGGCTTTAGGCAAGAACTGAATGTGAGGAGTGAAAGAAAGATCTGAGTCAAATTGGGCATGCGGGTAGGGGTAATGATGGAGTTGTAAACAGTTATAGAGAGATTGGGGGTGGAGATTTTGGAAGAAGGGGGGGAAATGAGGAGCTCAGTTTTGGAGAGATTTAGCTTGAGGTAGTGAGATGACATCCAGGAAGAGATGTGAGAAAAACAGTTAGTGACACGATTTAGCAAGGAAGGAGATAGGTCTGGTGCAGAGAAGTAGATTTGGATGTCGTCGGCATACAAATGATATTGGAAACCGTGGGACTTTATTAGGGAACCTAGTGATGACGTGTAGATTGAGAAGAGAAGGGGACTGAGGACAGAGCCTTGCGGTACTCCAACAGAAAGTGGTGACCAGGCAGGGAGACCCCAGAGAAGACTACAATAAAGTTATATTAGGAGGTGGGGGAGGGTGGAGAAGAGTGTTGAAAGTGGAGAACAGACGTTTTGGGTTTGAAGAAAGATTAGAGATAAGAGTAGAGAAGTAGTGTTGCCTATGGAGATTAAGGGCAGAATAGTAGGAGTTCAAGATGAATTTGTAATGAAGAAAATCAGCTGAACTCAGAGATTTTCTCCAGTGCCACTCAACAGTACGGGAACTTTTGCGTAGGTACCGTGTCAGAGGAGTATGCCAGGGCTGAGGATGAATGTGTGATTTCCGAGCTATGGTAAGAGGGGCGAGATTGTCAAGTACAGATATAAGGGTAGAATTATAGTAGCAGATAGATTGTTCAGGGCAGGAAAAGGAGGAGAAGGATGAGAGGAAAGGTTTGCGGGAATTAGCAAGCTGTTGCTGATCTAATGACATAATGCTTCTGCAGCTTCTGTGAAGTTTGGTGTGAGGAGTAGAAGGAGGGAGAGTTGTAGGGAGGGATGATATGTTGCAAGTAAGGAGATGGTGGTCAGAAAGAGGAAAAGGGGAGTTTGTGAAGTTTGAGAGTGTGCATTGATAGCTAAAGATCAGGTCAAGAGAGTGGGAGAATCAGTCCATTGTGACAAACCGAAAGAGGAAGTGAGTTGCAGAAGTTGTTTTGCAGATGAGGCAGTGGGATTGTCAAGAGGGATGTTGAAGTCGCCAAGAATGAGGGCAGGGGTGTCTGAGGAAAGGAAATAAGGTAGCCAGGCAGCCAAGTGATCTAGAAATTGAGTTGAGGAGCCAGGGGGTCAGTATATGACTGCAACACGTACAGAGAGAGGGGAGAATAAGCGAATCATGTGGGTTTCGAATTAGGACAATGTGAGGGAAGAGAAGGGCTGTTGAAAGGTGCAATCAGAGGAAAGTAAAATACCTACACCACCTCCTTGTCTATTACCAGACCTAGGAGTGTGGCTGAAGTGGAGACCCCCATGTGACAGAGCAGCAGTGGATGCTGTGTCTAGGGGAGAGAGACAGGTTTCTGTTAGGGCCAGAAGGTTGAGGGAGCGGGAGATAAAGAGGTCATGTATAGAAGTGAGCTTGTTGCAAACAGAGCGAGAGTTCCAGTGTGCGCAAGTGAAAGGGGAAGTGGCTTTTGATGCAAGAGGAATGTGAGTAAGGTTTGCAGAGTTTTGTTTTCTGAGTCTATGGGACGGTACACATGGATGTGCATGGGTAGGCTGTGGTTGGGGACCAGGATTAGGGGAGAAGTCACCAGCAGTAAGTAAAAGCAAGGGGGAGAGTGACATGAGATGAGATACAGATTTGCAGTAATGAGACTGCTTTTGAGACAAGGTGCAAGGGGGAGAGAGAGTGTTTAGGAATAGGTAAAGTTCATCTATCTATCTATATATCATCTCTCTATCTATCATCTATCTTTATATCTATCTATCTATCATCTCTCTATCTGTCTATTTATGTATCTATTTGACATCTATCTTTCTATATATCTATATATATATCATCTCTCTATCTATCATCTATCTTTCTTTCTATCTATTTATCTATCATCTATCTATCTATCTATCTATCATCTCTCTATCTGTCTATTTATATATCTATCTGACATCTATCTATCTATCTATCTATCTCTCTATCTATCATCTATCTATCTTTCTATCTATTTATCTATCTATAATATATCTATCTATATATCTATCATCTCTCTCTCTCTCTATATATATATATATATATATATATCATCTATATATCTATCTATCTATCTATCTGTCTATATCAATCTAAATTTAATTGTTTTTATAAATATAGACAAATTTGTATATACAAAATTACTTGTAAAAAAAAAATAATTGAATAGGTACCAGTTCATTATTTTGTTAAGAGGAAACATATTTTGATCTCACATAATACCATCTTGTAACAAAAAGCCTTACAGACTACTATTAAATCCACTTGCTCCCTGAGGAATATTTGTGTTATTGTCTGTCTGTCTATCTATCAACTATCTATATATCTCTCTATCTATCAATCTATCTCTCTATCTATCAATCTATCTGTCTATCTATCTGTCTATCTATCTGTCTATCTATCTGTCTATCTATCTGTCTATCTATCTGTCTATCAATCATCTATCTATCTATTTATCTATCTATCTGTCATCTCTCTCTCTATCAATCATCTCTCTATCTGTCTACCTATCTATCTGTCTACCTATCTATCTATCTATGTATATATATATATATATATATATAAACAGTGGATATAAAAAGTCTACACACCCCTGTTAAAATGTCAGGTTTCTGTGATGTAAAAAAATGAGACAAAGATAAATCATTTCAGAACTTTTTCCACCTTTAATGTGACCTATAAACTGTACAACTCAATTGAAAAACAAACTGAAATCTTTAGGTAAAGGGAAATAAAAATAAAAAAATAAAATAATATGGTTGCATAAGTGTGAACACCCTTTTATAACTGGGGATGTAGCTGTGTTCAGAATTAAGCAATCACATTCAAAATCATGTTAAATAGGAGTCAGTACACACCTGTCATCATTTAAAGTGCCTCTGATTAACCCCAAATAAAGTTCAGCTGTTCTAGTAGGTCTTTCCTGACATTTTGTTAGTCGCATCCTACAGCAAAAGCCATGGTCCGCAGAGAGCTTCTAAAGCATCAGAGGGATCTCATTGTTAAAAAGTATCAGCCAGGAGAAGGGTACAAAAGAATTTCCGAGGCATTAGATATACCATGGAACACAGTGAAGACAGTCATCATTAAGTAAAGAAAATATGGCACAACAGTGACTTTACCAAGAACTGGATGTCCCTCCAAAATTGATGAAAAGACGAGAAGAAAACTGGTCTGGGAGGCTGCCAAGAGGCCTACAGCAACATTAAAGGAGCTGCAGGAATATCTGGCAAGTACTGGCTGTGTGGTACATGTGACAACAATTGCCCGCATTCTTCATTTGTCTGGGCTATGGGTAGAGTGGCAAGACGGAAGCCTTTTCTTACAAAAAAAACATTCAAGCCCAGCTACATTTTGCAAGAACACATCTGAAGTTTCCCAAAAGCATGTTGCAAAAGATGTTCTGATGAAACCAAAGTTTAACTTTTTGGCCATAATTGCAAAAGATGTGTTTGGCGCAAAAACAACATTGCATATCACCAAAAGAACACCATACCCACATTGAAGCATGGTGGTGTCAGCATCATGCTTTGGGGCTGTTTTTCTTCAGCTGGAACTGGGGCCTTAGTCAAGGTAGGGGGAATAATGAACACTTCTAAATACCAGACAATATTGGCACAAAACCTTCAGGCTTCTGCTAGAAATCTGAACATGAAGAGGAACTTCATCTTTCAGCATGACAATGTCCCAAAGCATAGATCCAAATCAACAAAGGAATGGCTTCACCAGAAGAAGATTAAAGTTTTGGGATGGCCCAGCCAGAGCCCAGACCTGAATCCAATTCAAAATCTGTGTGGTGATCTGAAGAGGGCTGTGCACAGTAGATGCCCTCGCATTCTGACAGATTTAGAATGTTTTTGCAAAGAAGAGTGGGCAAATCTTGCCAAGTCAAGATGTGCCATGCTGAAAAACTCAAACCCAAAAAGACTGAGTGCTGTAATAAAATCAAAAGGTGCTTCAATAAAGTATTAGTTTAAGGGTGTTCACACTTATGCAACCATATTATTTTATTTTTTTATTTTTATTTCCCTTTACCTAAAAGATTTCAGTTTGTTTTTCAACTGAGTTGTACAGTTTATAGGTCACATTAAAGGGGGAAAAAGTTCTGAAATGATTTATCTTTGTCTCATTTTTTTTACATCACAGAAACCTGACATTTTAACAGGGTTGTGTAGACTTTTTATATCCACTGTATATACAGGTATATATATAATCTATCTATCTATCTATCTATCTATCTATCTGTCTGTCTGTCTGTCTGTCTATCTATCTATCTATCATCACTCTATCATCTATTTATCTATATTTCTATCTATCATCTATATATCTATCTATCTATCTATCTATCTATCAATCATCTATCTATCTATCTATCTATCTATCTATCTATCTATCTATTCTATCATCTCTCTATCTATCTATCTATCTATCTATCTAGCTATCATCTATCTATCATCTATCTATCTGTCTATCTATCTGTCTTCTCTCTGTCTATCAATCTACATTTTATATTTTTATAAAAATAGACACATTTGTATATAAAAAAAAATACAATTTGTTAAAAAAAAACAATCTTGTAACAAAAGGCCTGCTATTTAATCCACTTACTCCCTGAGGAATATTTGTGTTATTGTCTGTCTATCTATCTATCTATCTATCTATCTATCTATCTATCAATCAATCCATCAATCTATCTATCATCTCTCTATCTATCTATTTTATTATCTATCTCTCTATCTCTCTATCTCTCTATCTATCATCTATCTATTCTATCATCTCTCTATCTATCTATCTATCTATCTATCTATCTATCTATCAATCATCTATATATCTATCGATCTATCTATCATTTCTCTATCTATCATCTATCTGGCTGTCTGTCTTGTCTATCTATATGTCTGTCTGTCTATCTATCTGTCATCTCTCTGTCTATCAATCTACATTTTATATTTTTATAAAAATAGACACATTTGTATATAAAAAAAATACATTTTGTTAAAATAAAAACAATCTATCTATCTTTCTATCTATATCTATCTATCTGTCTATCTATCATCTCTCTATATCAATCTACATTTTTTTTTTTTTTATAAAAATAGACACATTTGTATATAAAAAATTACTTGTTAAAAAAAAAATTTGAATAGGTACCAGTTCATTATTTTGTTTGAATGAAAACAATAGTTTCTTATTTAATTAAGAGGAAACACATTTTTATCTCACAAAATACCATCTTGTAACAAAAAGCCTTACTTTACTAATAAATCCACTCACTCCCTGAGGAATATTTGTGTTCTGGCAGAATATTGCTGTACATATTCCATCTGGTAGATTGTCATATTTTTACAGAGCATAACAAATTCTCAGCCAGTGAACTTTTGTCTCCCCAAATCCCTCAATCTCTCTTAAATCTGTATTCTATGTCTTTTTATAGCCACCCAATAGGAAAAGTCTTGGAAGGGTTATGCGGTTGCTCCATGACCTCATCTTTGTGTGTGATGCGTGCTATGCATGGTTTAGGGTTGGTTGTGCATTTATGCCAAGATCATAGAGGTACAGATATTATTTCTGCATTGACAGTAAAACAATTTTATGCTACAAGTCATTTTGTGCTGATATAGAACCTATGTGTTCATAGGTACGTGAGCATAATCATTCTGAGCTCCTTAATATTATCAGCTTATGGGATATAGGTCAGGTGGATGGATTTAATAGCAGAGACACTTTCTCACAAGGAGAGAAAGAAATATCTGCAATACTGTTAATTGTACACCAGCAGAGCCATGCAACATGCAAAGTAATATCTCGTAATTTTTCCATTCTCTATTAAAAGGCAAATTAAAAATGTAACCTCAAATATGTTTATTGAACGATATTTTAACAATTTTGCAATGTATATTCATTATTTATTTGAATTAAAGTGAAGGTCAATTTTGACAAATTAGTGCCCGGTTTTTAATAATCCTATTAAAAACAAGGGCACTTTAATTCATCAAAATTGACATTTCAAGCGTTTTCTTCAAAAACGTATCTTTTAATCCTGAGAGCCATTGCAGCGCTTCCTCCGCCCATCGCAAGTCCTCTTTGCGGGTCCAAAATGACGAATCCGGCTTCATCCAATCACAGTGTTTCCTCAGGCCATGATCTCCCCAGGGGGAACGCCGTGATTGGAGGAAGCCGAATTCGTAATTTCTGATGTAAGCAGAGGCTTCCGACGGCCGGTGGAATCGATTGAGCAGCTTTCAGGATTAAAAGGTACATTTTTGAAGAAAATGCTTAAAATTTTAATTTTGATGAATTAAAGTGCCCTTGTTTTTAATAGGATTAATAAAAACTGGGCACTAATTCGTCACAATTGACCTTGAAAATACCCCTGAAATTGTGTGTGTTCCCTAGTTCGCTACATGTCATTATATCACTGGCAACATAGGAAAGCTATGTGTTTAACTCCTGCAAATCCGTTAAACGCTTAGTTAAAGCACTGACTGGGAACTGCAGAGCACTGCTGGCCCTGAGTGGAAACTGATAATGATCTAATCAGCAGCACTAGTCACATAGCTGGGTAGAGCAACTAGAGCTGCTGATTGGATTAGTAGCAATTTCCACTTGGACCCATCAGTACTCTGTGGATCCTGAGTGGTACTTTAACTATGCGTTTACCCTTTCCCACATCTCTATATGATATAATGACATGAATTAGAGCATTTCATGTTATTGCTGTAATGGTCCTGTATATAAGATTGCTGTTTACTTATTTATTTATTATTATTATTTTATTTGGGATATTATTTTTTTAACTAACTGCTGCTTTCTTCTTATTTATTTATAGATCTAAAGATAATCAGGTCCACCAAAAAAGGTTCCTTTCATTCTCCCTAAGTTCCCTCTGGGTAAAATGACCCTCACTGGACAGACAAGTGCTGTGCCTTCAATAGGAAGGATAGGGCTTGCTGCATTTACACAATCCTAGCACATCTCCAGTGAATTTGGATCTCAGCAGTGTATGTGTGGGGGGTATGTTTTCAAAATATGTTTACACAACATTTAGGGCTAGATTACAAGTGGAGCTCTAATTTATTGTGTGCCCACAAATGGGCAAATTAGCCCGTTTATGCGCGTGTGATAAATAACCAGCCATTACAAGTAGCTGGCTATTGCTGCCGCGAGAGCACGGTAGCAAATAGCGCTCAAAAAATTAACCAGAGGTTCGACCTCTTCATTTTTTTTAACAAGTCTAAACTGGCCACAATATTAAAGTATAGTTTTGTTTTTTATTAAAAAAAATTATTTTTTTAATAAAAAAAAAAAACTGCACTATGCAGTTTTGGGGGGCTAAAGTTGGGGGCTATGGGGTGTTTGAAAAAAAAAAATAGCACTGAAAAGTGCCTTTACATTGCGGTCTATGGGAACTGTGTGTTTCCTCTAAATATCTATGTATATCCACATTACATATATATTTATGTGTTAATATGTGTATATGTTCTGATCTCTCACTGATATATCATCTGTTCTTATTAGTCTGATATTCTTTCAATTTTTGTCCTTTTTCCAGATGTATCTTTAATACTATTTCAGACTCCTCTCTTACATTATTTCAGATCATCATTTTCCTGTTTCATTGCAACTTTTTCTTCTCCACAATCTTTCACAGCCCATCTCCATGCCTCTTATCTTGTGAACATACCATAGTGACTCTCCAAATTCATGCATTCCCCTTGTGTCCCTCCCATTACCATGATTTCATTCCACTATATCTCACCTTTTTTTATATGCATTATCTAAACGCATCTTTTTCCTTCTCTCCTTCAGCAATTCCTCTCCCTCCCTTATCGTTCTCATTGCTGTTATATTCCACCCAAATAATATTGCTCCTCTCTGAATAAAAAAGTAATTACTAGAATTATATGTTGCCCAAAGAGGGAGACACACATTTTCTCTCTATGGGTAAATATATCAGCTGAAGATATGAGAAAAATAGACAAAGTATACTTGTGTGCAATTTAAGGATTTATTTTTGTGAAACAGTAAGACATGTTGTTCTATATTGTTACAGAATGAGGGTTTGATAAATTGTATCAGCATTCACAGATTCACAGAAATGACACAGCTTGATAGGCTGAATAAGTGAATTTACAAATATTACATCACACAAAAAATGTCCACAACACAACAGACAATCCTTCAGTCCTTTTCTAACTAATTTTAAGGTTATTATACATATTTATAATATGCCAGCATATAAAATTGCTCTCCTTCCAACATATATCTATCAAGTTAGTATAATTATTAGCAATACTTATATATGACTGATCTCAAAATAAATGTTGAGAGTATATATCAGAGGATGAGGAACAAACAGCAGTTTACATCAAATTTGCTTCATAAAATGATCACCTTTAAATTTAGCACCACAGAAAATGTCAATGGAAAGGGATGTTTTCAGCACCAAGGCCAGCACCATAAATATGTCCAATTCAGAAATACAATAAAATTACAGTAAACAAACTCCATAATCTAGTCAGAATAAGATAACTGAGATAATTTTTGAGTGGGAGGATAGAGCATACATAAGTTAGGTAAAAGATGAATACAATTTGTAATAAACAAAAAATAGTATGGGTCAATTATATTTAAAATACTAGGGTCACTGTCCGTTAAAACATTACATACAGGGCCCAACCTAGGGTTGCCAACTATTTTCCTGGACATGAGTTACAGTTATGTATCAGGGTGTGCAAGAAGGAACATGTAATGTGTTTCTGGAAAGCTCCATGCATATTACACCCTGCAGCATGTGCAGGGTGTAATATGTAATGTGTAAATAATAGTAATAATAACTGTTATTATTATATTCCTATTATTGATATATTTTATATTATTATTATTTTTATTATTATGCCCCCAGTGCTATAGTGCAGTAGAATATTATTAAGTAAATAATACTAGTAGTAATATTAATTATTATTATTATGTGCAGTGCTGTGCATAATAAAATGAGTGTGTGCTGAATTTCCCTGTGTTTCTGTGCATTACTGCTACATGCTGAATATTGCATTGTCAGGTTATTTTAATTGCTTACAAACACTTGTTTTCAGCAGACAAACCAGCTGGTCTGATTGAATTAAATAGAGCTTATCCCTTGGTACTCATTACATGTGCTTAGGTAGAGAGGTTGTTTTCCGAAGGTAGACAAAGTTATTAAGGTACAATTTGTTCAGTCAGAAGTGCAATGTTTATAAACTAGAGTAAGATGGCTAGACCCTGACTGCGTGAGTATAAGGATTAACCCTTTCACTGCCTGATGTTCTACTTCTGCAACAGACTTAATAAATCAGTTTTTAACACAGGGAAATATAATCAGGCATACCTCATATCACTTCCTATCAAATAATGCTCTTTTAAACATATATGAATTATACTAAATTTCTAAGTCTGTGCAGCTCGGTTTACTATTGTTGCTACCTAATAAAATATCTCAGATGCCGATCCGACTGTGTACCTAACTGCTGATTGGTAAATACACTCCTGTGCACTAGCTTTTTGACAGAAAAGCTGGAACACAGAATATACCTACTAACCATGGACGAGGTAAGCTTATCAGCATGGGCACATGATTCCATTAACTGCACTGTAAAAATATCCCCTTTAAATGTTTTCCCAATGATCCATTTAAGAAGATGGTGTTTAAAAAGTGATTACAAAGAGCTCCTTTAACTTCATTTTTGGGTGCTAAGTATTTTTCTACTTTTCGCGCTTCATTGAACTCTAAGGGGGAATACATTAACAAGGTCACATTATTCGGAATTCGGCCTATTTAGCCATAAATACATATTTCTACATATATATGATGGTATTTTGTTACAATATGGGGTCATATCAACCACTTAGTCTGCCTACGACTGCAGATTCTCACAAGCAAACCTACAGTCCGTATTTATGAAGCAGTGGTCATCAGACCTCTTAGGTGGAGAATTTCAATCTCCCCGGTCTTGTCCAACTGGGGAGATTGACAGCTCCTGCCTGCGTGTGATTGGTTGTGCGCGGGCAGGGGGCGGGATTGCACATGAGCGCAAAACAGCGCTCTTGTGCAATGCTGAATTCCGGCATCGGAATTCAGCCCGCCAGGGGCAAGCTGCAGTGGACAGGGGCGCATATATCTATCTATCTATCTATCATCTATATATATATATATATATATATATATATATACATGATTATATATAGGTATAAATATATATAGATGTATATAGGACTATCTATTTAGAAATACATAGAACATATTTTGCTATGTGAAGAACATTGGAACGTAAAATATTTACAGTAAATACATAGCTAAAACCTTTATTAAATATGAATATTGCATAAATATGCTTTTACATGTTTTTATCTACTTGACAGCAAAGCACTTATATACACTTATATTCTCCATTGCATTATATATAGGTCTATATGTGTGTACATATGTATTTATGTGTTTATATGTGTATATATGTGTGTACATATGTATTTATGTGCTTATATGTGTATATATGTGTGTACATAGGTATTTATGTGTTTATATGTGTATATATGTGTGTACATAGGTATTTATGTGTTTATATGTGTATATATGTGTGTACATAGGTATTTATTTGTTTATATGTGTATATATGTGTGTACATAGGTATTTATTTGTTTATATGTGTATATATGTGTGTACATATGTATTTATGTGCTTATATGTGTATATATGTGTGTACATAGGTATTTATGTGCTTATATGTGTATATATGTGTGTACATAGGTATTTATGTGTTTATATGTGTATATATGTGTGTACATAGGTATTTATGTGTTTATATGTGTATATATGTGTGTACATATGTATTTATGTGTTTATATGTGTATATATGTGTGTACATATGTATTTATGTTTTTATATGTGTATATATGTGTGTACATAGGTATTTATGTGTTTATATGTGTATATATGTGTGTACATAGGTATTTATGTGTTTATATGTGTATATATGTGTGTACATAGGTATTTATGTGTTTTTATGTGTATATATGTGTGTACATAGGTATTTATGTGTTTATATGTGTATATATGTGTGTACATAGGTATTTATGTGTTTATATGTGTATATATGTGTGTACATAGGTATTTATGTGTTTATATGTGTATATATGTGTGTACATAGGTATTTATGTGTTTATATGTGTATATATGTGTGTACATAGGTATTTATGTGTTTATATGTGTATATATGTGTGTACATAGGTATTTATGTGTTTATATGTGTATATATGTGTGTACATAGGTATTTATGTGTTTATATGTGTATATATGTGTGTACATAGGTATTTATGTGTTTATATGTGTATATATGTGTGTACATAGGTATTTATGTGTTTATATGTGTATATATGTGTGTACATAGGTATTTATGTGTTTATATGTGTATATATGTGTGTACATAGGTATTTATGTGTTTATATGTGTATATATGTGTGTACATAGGTATTTATGTGTTTATATGTGTATATATGTGTGTACATGTGTATATATGTGTGTACATAGGTATTTATGTGTTTATATGTGTATATATGTCTGTGCATAGGTATTTATGTGTTTATATGTGTATATATGTGTGTACATAGGTATTTATGTGTTTATATGTGTATATATGTGTGTACATATGTATTTATGTGTTTATATGTGTATATATGTGTGTACATATGTATTTATGTGTTTATATGTGTATATATGTGTGTACATCAATTTTGACTTAAATGTCCCTTTAACAAAACACTCCATAATCTCATTTTACATAAAGTAGGTACTATTACTATTTCCCTTCTCTAAGCTGATTTGTTATCTTTTCTGCTGCTTTTACACACAGTGGACATAAATAGTCTACACATCCATAGGAAATTGCAGATTTTTTAAAATGTAAACATACCAACAATGTAAATGTCACACTTTTTTTCACCTGTAATGCGATCTTCGGACAAAAAAAAAATCCAGAGCAAAAATAATCAAATACGGCTAGATTACGAGTTGTGCATTACAGTTTTAATGCTGAAAAAATGGTCATTTCAGCATAAAAACAGTAATGCAGCCTTACGAGTCGTGTCGGTATAGCTATACCACAAGCATTTTAGCCTGTAACGCAACGTCAATCCTGCACTCAAAAAAATTATGTTTTTGCGTGGGATTTCCATAGCGCCGGTATTACAAGTTGGGCAGGTGAGGCTCTAGCTGTGTACACAGTTAACTAATCACATTCTAAATAAATCAGCAATAGCAGCGCTCCATGAAATTATAGATCTACATTTATGTGAGGGGGTCCAAACAAATGAAATAATAAAAGCAACAGCAATGTTTCCGGGACAACCCCTTAGTCATGCAATTCAACACAGATGAATTTTATTTCAAAGTTATGAAACTGTCCTCCACATGGAATATAACCTCTAAATCTGGTTCCCATACAAATACACAAGCATCTTTTTGCTTTTGTTTGTGTTATTGTGGCCTTGTGTTCTTATTTTTAAAGCTATGATTTCTTTAACCAGTATAATTGTGTCCTGAATAGCTTGTGACATTCTGCACCTTTGAAGTCACATAGTAGATTTCCTTAAAGGGACATAATACTCATATGCTAAATCACTTGAAACTGATGCAGTTTAACTGTAAAAAGCTGACAGGAAAATATCACCTGAGCATCTCTATGTAAAAAAGGAAGATATTTTACCTAACAATCTCCTCAGCTCAGCAGAGTAAGTTCTGTGTAAAAAGTTATACTCAGTTGTTGCTCAGCTGCAGGTAAAAAAAAAAAAAAAATGAAAAAAGGAACAGCAGCCAATCAGCATCAGCAGTGCTGAGGTCATGAACTCTTTTACTGTGATCTCATGAGATTTGACTTAACTCTCATGAGATTTCATACGGCTAGATTTAGAGTTCGGCGGTAAAAGGGCTGTTAACGCTCCGCGGGTTTTTTTCTGGCCGCACCATAAATTTAACTCTGGTATCGAGAGTTCAAACAAATGCTGCGTTAGGCTCCAAAAAAGGAGCGTAGAGCATTTTTACCGCAAATACAACTCTCGATACCAGAGTTGCTTACGGACGCGGCCGGCCTCAAAAACGTGCTCGTGCACGATTCTCCCATAGGAAACAATGGGGCTGTTTGAGCTGAAAAAAAACCTAACACCTGCAAAAAAGCAGCGTTCAGCTCCTAACGCAGCCCCATTGTTTCCTATGGGGAAACACTTCCTACGTCTGCACCTAACACTCTAACATGTACCCCGAGTCTAAACACCCCTAGCCTTACACTTATTAACCCCTAATCTGCCGCCCCCGCTATCGCTGACCCCTGCATTACACTTTTAACCCCTAATCTGCCGCTCCGTAAACCGCCGCCACCTACGTTATCCCTATGTACCCCTAATCTGCTGCCCTAAAATCGCCGACCCCTATGTTATATTTATTAACCCCTAATCTGCCCCCCACAACGTCGCCGACACCTACCTACACTTATTAACCCCTAATCTGCCGAGCGGACCTGAGCGCTACTATAATAAAGTTATTAACCCCTAATCCGCCTCACTAACCCTATCATAAATAGTATTAACCCCTAATCTGCCCTCCCTAACATCGCCGACACCTACCTTCAATTATTAACCCCTAATCTGCCGACCGGAGCTCACCGCTATTCTAATAAATGTATTAACCCCTAAAGCTAAGTCTAACCCTAACACTAACACCCCCCTAAGTTAAATATAATTTTTATCTAACGAAATAAATTAACTCTTATTAAATAAATGATTCCTATTTAAAGCTAAATACTTACCTGTAAAATAAATCCTAATATAGCTACAATATAAATTATAATTATATTATAGCTATTTTAGGATTAATATTTATTTTACAGGCAACTTGGTATTTATTTTAACCAGGTACAATAGCTATTAAATAGTTAAGAACTATTTAATAGTTACCTAGTTAAAATAATTACAAATTTACCTGTAAAATAAATCCTAACCTAAGATATAATTAAACCTAACACTACCCTATCAATAAAATAATTAAATAAACTACCTACAATTACCTACAATTAACCTAACACTACACTATCAATAAATTAATTAAACACAATTGCTACAAATAAATACAATTAAATAAACTATCTAAAGTACAAAAAATAAAAAAGAACTAAGTTACAGAAAATAAAAAAATATTTACAAACAAAAGAAAAATATTACAACAATTTTAAACTAATTACACCTACTCTAAGCCCCCTAATAAAATAACAAAGACCCCCAAAATAAAAAATTCCCTACCCTATTCTAAATTTAAAAAGTTACAAGCTCTTTTACCTTACCAGCCCTGAACAGGGCCCTTTGCGGGGCATGCCCCAAGAAGTTCAGCTCTTTTGCCTGTAAAAGAAAACATACAATACCCCCCCCCCAACATTACAACCCACCACCCACATACCCCTAATCTAACCCAAACCCCCCTTAAATAAACCTAACACTAAGCCCCTGATGATGTTCCTACCTTGTCTTCACCATGCCAGGTTCACCGATCCGTCCTGGCTCCAAGATCTTCATCCAACCCAAGCGGGGGCTAGACATCCACTGAAGAAGTCCAGAAGAGGGTCCAAAGTCTTCCTCCTATCCGGCAAGAAGAGGACATCCGGACCGGCAAACATCTTCTCCAAGCGGCATCTTCTATGTTCTTCCATCCGATGACGACCGGCTCCATCTTGAAGACCTCCAGCGCGGATCCATCCTCTTCTTCCGACGACTAGACGACGAATGACGGTTCCTTTAAGGGACGTCATCCAAGATGGCGTCCCTCGAATTCCGATTGGCTGATAGGATTCTATCAGCCAATCGGAATTAAGGTAGGAATTTTCTGATTGGCTGATGGAATCAGCCAATCAGAATCAAGTTCAATCCGATTGGCTGATCCAATCAGCCAATCAGATTGAGCTCGCATTCTATTGGCTGTTCCGATCAGCCAATAGAATGCGAGCTCAATCTGATTGGCTGATTGGATCAGCCAATCGGATTGAACTTGATTCTGATTGGCTGATTCCATCAGCCAATCAGAAAATTCCTACCTTAATTCCGATTGGCTGATAGAATCCTATCAGCCAATCGGAATTCGAGGGACGCCATCTTGGATGACGTCCCTTAAAGGAACCGTCATTCGTCGTCTAGTCGTCGGAAGAAGAGGATGGATCCGCGCTGGAGGTCTTCAAGATGGAGCCGGTCGTCATCGGATGGAAGAACATAGAAGATGCCGCTTGGAGAAGATGTTTGCCGGTCCGGATGTCCTCTTCTTGCCGGATAGGAGGAAGACTTTGGACCCTCTTCTGGACTTCTTCAGTGGATGTCTAGCCCCCGCTTGGGTTGGATGAAGATCTTGGAGCCAGGACGGATCGGTGAACCTGGCATGGTGAAGACAAGGTAGGAACATCATCAGGGGCTTAGTGTTAGGTTTATTTAAGGGGGGTTTGGGTTAGATTAGGGGTATGTGGGTGGTGGGTTGTAATGTTGGGGGGGGGGGTATTGTATGTTTTCTTTTACAGGCAAAAGAGCTGAACTTCTTGGGGCATGCCCCGCAAAGGGCCCTGTTCAGGGCTGGTAAGGTAAAAGAGCTTGTAACTTTTTAAATTTAGAATAGGGTAGGGAATTTTTTATTTTGGGGGTCTTTGTTATTTTATTAGGGGGCTTAGAGTAGGTGTAATTAGTTTAAAATTGTTGTAATATTTTTCTTATGTTTGTAAATATTTTTTTATTTTCTGTAACTTAGTTCTTTTTTATTTTTTGTACTTTAGATAGTTTATTTAATTGTATTTATTTGTAGCAATTGTGTTTAATTAATTTATTGATAGTGTAGTGTTAGGTTAATTGTAGGTAATTGTAGGTAGTTTATTTAATTATTTTATTGATAGGGTAGTGTTAGGTTTAATTATATCTTAGGTTAGGATTTATTTTACAGGTAAATTTGTAATTATTTTAACTAGGTAACTATTAAATAGTTCTTAACTATTTAATAGCTATTGTACCTGGTTAAAATAAATACCAAGTTGCCTGTAAAATAAATATTAATCCTAAAATAGCTATAATATAATTATAATTTATATTGTAGCTATATTAGGATTTATTTTACAGGTAAGTATTTAGCTTTAAATAGGAATCATTTATTTAATAAGAGTTAATTTATTTCGTTAGATAAAAATTATATTTAACTTAGGGGGGTGTTAGTGTTAGGGTTAGACTTAGCTTTAGGGGTTAATACATTTATTAGAATAGCGGTGAGCTCCGGTCGGCAGATTAGGGGTTAATAATTGAAGGTAGGTGTCGGCGATGTTAGGGAGGGCAGATTAGGGGTTAATACTATTTATGATAGGGTTAGTGAGGCGGATTAGGGGTTAATAACTTTATTATAGTAGCGCTCAGGTCCGCTCGTCAGATTAGGGTTTAATAAGTGTAGGTAGGTGTCGGCGACGTTGTGGGGGGCAGATTAGGGGTTAATAAATATAACATAGGGGTCGGCGATGTTAGGGGCAGAAGATTAGGGGTACATAGGGATAACGTAGGTGGCGGCGATTTGCGGTCGGAAGATTAGGGGTTAATTATTTTAAGTAGCTTGCGGCGACGTTGTGTGGGGCAAGTTAGGGGTTAATAAATATAATATAGGGGTCGGCGGGGTTAGGGGCAGCAGATTAGGGGTACATAAGTATAACGTAGGTGGCGGTCGGCAGATTAGGGGTTAAAAATTTTAATCGAGTGGCGGCGGTGTGGGGGGAGCTCGGTTTAGGGGTACATAGGTAGTTTATGGGTGTTAGTGTACTTTAGGGTACAGTAGTTAAGAGCTTTATGAACCGGCGTTAGCCAGAAAGCTCTTAACTCCTGCTTTTTTCAGGCGGCTGGAATCTTGTCGTTAGATGTCTAACGCTCACTGCAGAAACGACTCTAAATACCAGCGTTAGAAAGATCCCATTGAAAAGATAGGCTACGCAAATGGCGTAGGGGGATCTGCGGTATGGAAAAGTCGCGGCTGTAAAGTGAGCGTTAGACCCTTTAATCACTGACTCCAAATACCAGCGGGCGGCCAAAACCAGCGTTAGGAGCCTCTAACGCTGGTTTTGACGGCTACCGCCGAACTCTAAATCTAGGCCATAGTAAACTGAATAGGAAAATAATATGAGAGTGTACGAGGCTCATCCATTCATCTGTCCCAGGACAGACACACTAAAATGCTGCTTAGAAATCCTTTACAATGGGAGGTGGCTACTGAGGAACTTTTGAGGTAAAATATCTTTTTTTTTTACATAGAGATGTTCAGGTGATATTTTCTAATCAGCTTTTTACAGCTATGCTGCATCACTTTCAAGTGTTTAAACATTTGGGTATTATGGCCCTTTAAATACAGACAGATTGTTAAACGTTCAGACTGAAACCGGACCCTATACTGACCCTCTATAATGAGCTTATCGAGTCTCCTGAGCCATGCATAGTAAAGGACACAGGCCATCCCTGGCATATTCAAACAACTGGTAGTTTTATGGCCATGGGATCTATTCAGTGTCCAGATTAATCGTATGCAGTGAAGCTGAGCTTCTTTAAAGTCACTAGGGGACCCACCATTCTGAGAACCGCTGAGTGCACATGTGGCAGTAAAACCTTCATTGCAAAGACATGAATAGTACACATATAATCACAACAGAAAAATAAGTAATTATACAAATATACATTTCCACACCGAGATTTGGTTTATACAGCTACACCCAATTTTCCTAGGACTAAGCCATTTTCTGTCACATAAAATACATATTTGGGCAGCATTCTGGTGGAAGATATGATCAGTTGTGTCTTAATACTTATCCTCTAATATTAGGGCTTATATAGACCGCCTTGGAAAAGTGTGTGAATTATGCATCTTGGGAATTCAGCTTGGGGCCCTAAGATTAATTTCCTAATGCACTGTATTCCTCTAACATACATGTCTACTTGCAGACACACAGCCATTCACTCATTTTGTGCAGTACTCACAGGGGATATTTATCAAAGCGTCAACTGAAAATACGCTTGAATTCCGCGTCGTAATTGTCGCAAGATTGATCCGCCATAGTTATCAAAGTGTCAACATCAGCAAATGTTGAAATTTGTGACGTAACATACGATCCCGCAATCTCAATCCGACGGAGATCGATGCGAGTTGAAAAACCTGTGGAATTCAAGCGGAATCGTGTTCATTCACCATCCTATTCAACCCTATTTGAAGCTCTCGCGAAGTTATAAAAAATTCTACAGTTACGCTTGCGTCTTTTCCGACTCAGCGTACCTGGTTTTCTATCTGCCACCCTTCAGGTCGCGGATGCTATAGAACTCAATGGGAGTTGGAAAACACAGAAAGCTTATGTTAGATGCTGCAAGAGAATGGAGTATATTACATAATAAAAGTACATTAGAAACTTTATTACAATTGTATACCTTTTCTAAATCAAACAATATTATTGCTCCACATTTGGTGCACTAGTAGATATAGGGATAAAAATGAAAAATATATTACTACTAATGGATTATGCTACAACTTCTCTCATTACAAAGCAAGGGGACAATATTATTTCTACATAGTCTTGTTGCACTAATAGATATAGAGATAAAAATGAAATAAATACACAACATAATTTAGCTAACTTCCTTTTTATTTGTTGGAAAAATCTATGTGCACCATGTTTAAGCCATGTAATACAAGTCCCACTCTCAACTTCGCGCCATATTAACTCAACACTTATCGCACCAATTATGACGCAAACTCCTAAATAACCCACACACTATTGAATTTTTCCACCACTTTTGATTGGAATATGCATAATGATTTATGACATCAGGCAATCTTTTTCAAATACACATTATATCATAGTTAGTTATATCATATAACTATCACTAACTAATCAAATTGCTTGATACTTGTGTCATTAACAATCACTCATCAGAACTTGTAAGTGCCATTTATTACATTGTGTATTATACTTTGAAAGTATGTATATGAGAAATTAGTATTAAAGATAAACATTGATGCTGACATTGGACACCCAGTGTAATATTTTAGACAAGGATTTTAAAATTCAAATTGATGTTTGATTCAATATAATCTTAAGCTGATAGCTCAAAGGGATAGCCCAGCTAACATTAAACTGTCATGATTCAGATACAGCAGAAATTAAAATCACCTCTTTACTGGCATGATATTTTCAGTGTATTTCTTCCTTCTCTTGAATTTATTTTTCAATAAGAAATGTCATCTTATATGCCAGCCCATTTTATAACACCTGTGAAGGGGTGTTTTTTTTAAATAGATTGCAATCAGGAGGGGTTAGACAGGTGCAGAGAGAAACCTGGCCCAGTTGTTAAAGGGACAGGAAACCCCAAAATATTATTTCATGATTTGGATAGAACATACAATTTAAAATAACCTCCCAATTTACCTCTATTATCAAATGTGCTTCATTCTCTTGTTATCCTTTGCTGAAGAAACAGCATTGCAGTACTGGCAGCTAGCTGAACACATCTAATTAGCCAATCACAAGAAACGAATGTGTGCAGGCACCGATTAGCAGCTAGCTCCCACTAGTGCACTTTAAATGTTTACTTTCCTATCCCTTTAAAATACCCATTGATTGCAAATAAATACATATGATACTCTGATTATATGTTATATTCACAATTATTCCTGCTCAGAATAATAATACATTTACAATATATACATATAGTTGTATAAATAAACACAGAGATATGACAGACAACATTGTTTAGAACAAAAAAAAGGAATGTAGGGATATGTAAATATGTTTGCAAAAAAATTCTGACATAACACACACACACACACATATATATATATATATATATATATATATATATGTACATACCTGTAGAACAATATCGGACCTCTGAAAAGTATAAGCATGCATACTGTATGTACTCAGTACTTGGTTTAGGCCCCTTTTGCAGCAATTACTGCCTCAATGTAGCGTGGCATGGAAGCTATCAGCCTGTGGCACTGCTGAGGTGTTATGGAAGACCAGGATGCTTCAATAGCGGCCTTCAGCTCTTCTGCATTGTTCGGTCTCATGTCTCTCATCTTTCTCTTGGCAATGCCCCATAGATTCTCTATGGGGTTCAGGTCAGGCGAGTTTGCTGGCCAATCAAGCACAGTAATCCCACGGTTATTGAACCAGGTTTTGGTGCTTTTGGCAGTGTGGGCAAGTGCCAAGTCCTGCTGGAAAATGAAGTCAGCATCCCCATAGAGCTCGTCTGTGGAAGGAAGCATGAAGTGCTCCAAAAGCTCCTGGTAGGCGGCTGCGTTGACCCTGGACTTAATGAAGCAAAGTGGACCAACACCAACAGATGACATGGCTCCCCAAATCAACACAGACTTTGGAAACTTCACACTGGACTTCAAGCATCTTGCAGTGTGTGTCTCTCCATTCTTCCTCCATACTATGGGTCCTTGGTTTCCAAATGAGGTGCAAAATTTGCTCTCATCAGAAAAGAGGTCTTTGGACCACTGAGCAACAGACCAGGTCTGTTTTTCTTTAGCCCAGGTAAGACGCTTCTGACGTTGTTTGTTTTTCAGGAGTGGCTTGACAAGAGGAATATGACATTTGAAGCCAATGTCCAGGATCCGTCTGTGTGTGGTGGCTCTTGTGAAAGTCCCCAACACTTTTAAATGGCCTTTTCCTGACAATCTTCTCCAGGCTGCGGTCATCCCTGCTGCTTGTGCACCTTTTTCTTCCACACTTTTTCCTTCCACATAACTTTCTATTAATGTGCTTTGATACAGCACTTTGGGAATATCCAACTTCTTTTGCAATTACCTTTTGAGGCTTTCCCTCCTTATGGAGGGTGTCAATGATGGTTTTCTGAACAACTGTCAGGTCAGCAGTCTTTCCCATGATTGTGATTCCTGCTGAACCAGACTGAGAGACCATTTAAAGGCTCAGGAACCCTTTGCAGGTGTTATGGCTTAATTAGCTGATTCGAGTGGGACACTTTGAGCCTAGAATATTGCACCTTTTCACAATGTTCTAATTTTCTGAGATTGTGGATTTGGGTTTTTCATGAGCTGTAAGCCATAATCATCACAATTATGACAAATCACAGCTTGAACTATCTTGCTTTGCATGTAATGAGTCTATCTCATATATAAGTTTCACCTTTTAAGTTGCATTAGTGAAATAAATGAACTTTTGCACAATACTCTAATTTTTCGAGTTTCACCTGTATGTCGCTACTTGCTATATTCGCAAGTAGTCCTGCTCAGAAAAAGAATAAATTTACACCATATATAATAATGTGCTAAAGAGAAATGTGCTTGTTCGTGGACAGTAATGAAATTATATAAATAAAGTTGGGAAAACCCAAATATCCGCGACATCGATGAATGTTAGTTAACACCAGTCCGATGCTCTTCGCACTGTACTTGACGCGCATATTTTTGACGGCTTTCTTGGTAAATAAAGAGATCATATTCAGATCCGCGGCCACAATGTTTGGAGATGTTTGACGAGCGTATTGACGCCCGTTACTGCAACATAGTTGATGCTTTGATAAATATCCCCCACAGTGTGAAAATAAATCTAAATATGAACATTTGTAAATAAATGTACTCTCCATATGTACTTATGGCATTAATGGGATTCAGGGCCATTTTAAGTATTATATATATGTTTGGATTGTGTGTAATTAATTAAATACATTTTTTGTGCTTGCATTTAAAAAAGGAAATTTGAAGTATGTTGCATTTTTTTTAAATATCATTTTTTCTTTTTCTTTTTTTAACAGGCTTTTCTTGAGTTGGATACACCATCTGTCCGGAGGGATACACCATGCACAAACATGCATTTCCTGTTAGCATCACTATTAATTTGAACACCTTTATTCTAACCACTTTTATTAAACTATATATATATATATATATATATATATATATATATATATAGATAGATAGATAGATAGATAGATAGATAGATAGATGATAGATAGATAGAATAAATAATATACACTCACACACACATATATATTTATATACAGTGATAATGTTCCATGACATAAAAAACATGAAATTATCCTATTGCCAGTGTTCTCTATTTTACAAACTACCATCTCTTGTTTATTGTGTGCATTATGCATGGATAAACCCACTAAAAGCTGCTTATCGTGTGAAACTCATCCTTTAGGGGAGATGTGTCATGTAGTGATTGGAGTTTCTATAACAACAGTTAACTTTGATGTAAAATTGTCTTTAAAGATTAGTTACTGGTGTCATTACTGCAAGACATCACTCCCATATGCTCTTTGTTATGATGAAAATGTGTAGTGGAAGAAAACATATTTAGCAGCGTCAAATCTTATTGAAAATGCTATTTACTAATGTTGCCTTCAAGACTCAGTTCTCATGCTGTATAGGAGCGGATGAGTATTGAAGGTTTCTTAGATGTTAGATAAATATTATGATCCAAAACAGAAAAAATAATCATGTAAAGTCAAATTACAAAAAAAGAAAATCTAGTTTTGTTTCCTTGAGCAAAGACATCTGGCATGTGTCCTAGTTATATTACATTCATAGCTTTATCAGGAGACAAGAGGTTTAGTTAATTCTGTCTCTTACTCAGTCCAAGGAGAAAAGTAATCACGCACAACCAAGATGTAATTATATCTTATTTACAAGGATTTATACATCTGCCACAATTTATAGTCAAATTGAAACACTGACTATTTAATGGTGTAGCAGAATAAGTTAGATTCTTTTTGGATTCCATGAAGTGTCCTTAACCCTGTATGTCGCTGGTCTTTCAACTGGACTTGCTTTTTAATTGAGCCGCTCTTGCGGCCAGTAGTGAGATGCCGCTATTATAGGAGGCCTGCTGGAGGGAGCTTGTAATAGCGCTGTCTTCCCTTGCCGGTAGTTAAGGAGTTAAAAAGAAAATGAAACTGTTTTGCACAAGTGATATCATCTTTTCGCAAGGCTTTTTAATTGTGCTGATATTACAAGTTGAGTGAAATCATGATTGCTTTAGCACAATCACCATTTACGCTTCAATCCATACTGCGATCTCAGAGCTTTAGATAGCTGTTTTCCGAAACAAAAAAGTTGTACAAAACACTTCAAAAATATATCAGTACACTTACACTCATATTAACAAAAATGTTATTAGGACTCAAAGATATGAGATCCTGGGTGTTAGAAAAAAATAGCTGCCAAAGTACTTTAACATAAAGATACATACACATACATTGCTAAAGATGTATTTGTATACAGTATATATATATATATATATATATATATATATATATATATATATATATATATATATATTAATGCTATATGTGTATATATGTATTGACAGACATATATACACATATTAACACATAAATATATATGTATATATATATAGACATATATATAAGTGCATTAGAGTCCTTTGCCATTAAGTAGATAAAAATATATAAAAACATATATATGCAATATTTCTATTTAACCCCATAAGGACCAAGGACGTGCTATGTACATCCTCAAAAAAACAGTTAACGACCAAGTACATATGTCCTCGGTCCTTATGGGGTTAAATATGCCACTCTCAGGGCATTGCAGCAATGCCTTGATATTGAGGTATTATGCAATACCCTTTAGGCAGTAACGGTGCCGATTGTTGGTGGCATGGGAGGGTTTGGAGGGAGGTGGGTGGGCGACCCATCGCCGGAGGAGGCGGGATGAGGGTGGGAAGGGGGCAGGAAAGGTGCTGGAGCGGATAGGACCACTACGCCAAGCTACAGAAAATGGCAGTGAGTGGAAAAGAGGGAGGAGGGGGAAGGAGGAGAGGGAGATCCTATATGGGATCCGTACCTGAAAAGGGATAAATGAGGGGGATATGCTTATGAGGGGGGAAGCTACACTACGCAAAAAAAGTTTTTTTAAATTATTTTTTTAAGATAACACTAATTTAGAGCAAACTGGGTACTGGCAGACAGCTGACAGTACCTAAGATGATGGCAAATAGGCAGAGGGGGGAGGGTAAAAGAGCTGTTTGGGGGGCTTAGGGAGGTTGAGTGGTAAGGGGGGATCCTATACTGCAGAAAATATATGACAACACATTAAAAAAAAAAAAAGGACCTTTAATTTTATTACTGGCAGACTTTCTGCCAATACTTAAGATGGGGGTGACCATTGTGGGGTGGGGGATAGAAGAGAGCTGTTTGAGGGGGGCAGGGAGTGATCAGGGGTTGGATGTGTCAGGTGGCAGGCTGATCTCTACACTTAGTTAAAATTAATCCTACAAGCTACCTAACTAACCCCTTCACAGCTGGGCATAATACAAGTGTGGTGTGCAGTGGCATTTAGCGGCCTTCTAATTACCAATAAGCAATGCCAAAATATGTCTGCTATTTGTGAACAAAAGGGATTCCAGGGAAGCATTTGCAACTATTTGTGCCATAATTGCTCACGCTGTTTGTAAATAATGTCAGTGAGAAACCTAAAGTTTCTGAAAAAGTTAACAATTTTTTTTATTTGATCGCATTTGGCGGTGAAATATTGGCATACCATATATACCAAAATGGGACTACATCAATACTTTGGGTTGTCTACTAAAATATATATATACATACATACATATATATATATATATATATATATATATATACACGTGTGAAGGGTTTTTCCAGGATTCCCAACAGATATCAGTGTTCCAATGTAACTGTCGCAAATTTTGAAAAAAAAGGGTTTGGAAATAGCAAAGTGCTACTTGTACTTATTGCCCTATAAGTTGCAAAAAAAGCAAAGAACATGTAAACATTGGGTATTTATAAACTCAGGACAAAATTTAGAAACTATTTAGCATGGGTGTTTTTGGTGGTTGTAGATGTGTAACAGAATTTGGGGGTCAAAGTTAGAAAAAGTGTGTTTTTTTCAATTGTTTCATCATATTTTATAATTCTTTTTATAGTAAATTATAAGATATGATGAAAATAATGGTATTTTTAGAAAGTCAATTTAATGGCAAGAAAATGGTATATAATATGTGTGGGTACAGTAAATGAGTAAGAGGAAAATTATAGCTAAACACAAAGACCGCAGAAATGTAAAAATAGCCCTGGCCCTTAACGGTAAGAAAATTTTAAAATGGTCTGGTCACTAAGGGGTTAATACAGATTTTAACTATTTATTTACTTTAAATATTTCACATTTGCTAATGTGAATATGCTATGTTTGCGCAGTGGGTATAAGGTTGCTTTTTTTTAAACAATTTTTTTTTCTCCATTGACTTCTATGGGGAATGAGAAAATGCAATAGTTTTCGCGTGATCTCAGGTGTTTTTTTAACTTGTAATATGAAAGCAACCCGACTAGCGCAAGAAGCCTAACTCTAGCGGAGTTTTCACCCATAATGTTTAACTAGATGTAAAAAAAAAAAAATTCAATATACATTATTTTTTCCCCTCTTTTTTATCTACATATATTGTGACGTTGTGAACTTCCCAGTTCCTTTTAAAAGGGGGAAGTGCAGATGCCAGACTTAAAGAAATAGTGTACTGTGAATTGTTGTCCCCTTTAATGTGTTTCTAATAGACTTGTGTAGCAGTGAAAAATTTGTTTTGCAATGAATCTTTCAAAACAAATCTATTCCTTTTTTAAAAAAAAATAAACTAATACTGAATATTTGGGAAACATTTACATTTGTTTTCGTTTAACAAATGTAAATGTTCCTTAGGTGAAAAAGTAAAAAAAGGGGAGGGGGGGACTTTGCAATTGGTTAGTTTTTGGCATGTATGGAGTTATTAAGTGTAGTGGGGATAGTTTGCAATGGGGGTTATGGTGCTTTAGGGGTTAATAGTCTAGTGGGGTTAGTTTGCAATGGGGGTTATAGCACTTTAGAAGTTAATAGCCTAGTGGGGTTAGTTTGTGAAGGATTATGGTGCTTTAGAGGTTAATAATGTAGTGAAAAAGTAAAAAAAAGGGTGACTTTGCAATTCGTTAGTTTGCGATGTTTTTTTTGGCACTTAGGGGGTTATTAGTATAGTGGGGGTTAGTTTGCGATGGGGATTATGGTGCTTTAGGGGTTTATAGTATAGTAGGGTTAGTTTGTGAAGGTATTACAGTGCTTTAGAGGTTAATAATGTAGTGAGTTGTTTGGGATGGGGCTATGGTGCTTTAAGGGTTAATAGTGTAGTGAGATTAGTTTGTGATGGGGGTTATAGTGCTTTAGGGGTTAATAATCTAGTGGGGATAGTTTGTGATGGGGTTATGGTGCTTTTGGAGTTAATAGTTTAGTAGTGATAGTTTGCGATGGGGGTTAGGGTGCTTTAGGGGTTAATTGTGTAGTGGGGTTAGTTTGTGATGGGGTTATGATGCTTTAGGGGTTAATAGTGTAGTGGGGTAAGTTTGCAATGGGGTTTTGATGCTTCATAGGTTAATAGTCTAGTGGGGTTAGTTTCTGAAGGGTTTATGGTACTTTAGAGGTTAATAGTTTAGTAGTGATAGTTTGCGATGGGGGTTAGGGTGCTTTAGGGGTTAATGGTGTAGTGGGGTTCGTTTGTGATGGGGTTATGGCGCTTTAGGGGTTAATAGTGTAGTGGGGTTAGTTTGCGATGGGGTTATGACACTTTAATTAAGGGTTAATAGTGTAGTGGGGTTAGTTTACGATGATTATGGTGATTTAGGGGTCAATAGTGTAGTGGGGCTAGTTTGAGATGCGTGCTATGGCATTTTAGGGGTTGTTAGTTTTCAATGGGGTTATGCTACTTTAGGGGTTAATAGTGTACTGGAGTTAGCTTGTGATGGGCTATGGCAATTTAGGGTTATAGCCGTCAAAACCAGCGTTAGAGGCTCCTAACGCTGGTTTTGACGGCTACCGCCCAACTCTAAATCTAGGCCTTTGTTTTTTACATAGAGATGTTCAGGTGATATTTTCTATTTTTTACAGCTATGCTGCATCACTTTCAAGTGTTTCAACATTTGGGTATCATGGCCCTTTAAGGTGCACAGTAGAAACCATTTTAATATTATACACATATGCAAAACTCCCCACTTCATGTGGGCTAAACAGGGGTGTCGCTGAAATTTCACCTCCAGGTCTGGCGTATTCTTTAAACATTTCCCCTGCAGTCTTGCAAACTAAAATATGCAAAACTTTTAGTTATAGAAAAACATCTGCATACAAAAATATAGGCAATCGTAATTAAAGGGATACTGAACATGCAATTTTAAGCAAATTTCTAATTTACTCCTATTATCAATTTTCTTCGTTCTCTTGCTATCTTTATTTGAAAAAACAGGAATATAACTTACAAGCTGGTCCATCTTTGGTTCAACACCTGGGTAGCGCTTTCTGATTGGTGGCTACATTTACTTTCTGTGAAGGCAGCTCTCATCTATCTGGGGGCCTGATAATAAAAGATTATCCTGCTTGCAGAGAAATTGTGGCGTAGACTTCACAGTTGCTGAACTCAATGAATGCTGAAAGAAAAAGGGTGGAACCCCCGAGCAATGTGAGTTCTCTCACAAGATTCTAAACAGGCAAATGTTGCTATATTTCTCTAAGGGGTGTTCTCTGCATTTCTGTATGTGAACGATATGCAAGCCCAGTGCAATATAGCACTGCATGATAAGAGAGTTTTGTTACACTTACACTGTGTGCATTGTATTTTATATTACTTGACACTTCAGATTGGGTCCTTTCACTATTATTACATTATGGGTTTTTAAAAACATAAATGGTTTCAATATCTATATCTTGTACCTCTTGTCTTTTACAAACTGTTATGTATATGCTGCCCTGTGGTGACCCCCCTGGCAGTTACTTCAGCTGTTAAGTGCTTGATTACTAGATAAGAAACTAAACTTTTGCTAAAAAAAGGTAATATTTTAGTTGCTTTCTGTAGACTAAGCAAAAAAATCTGGCAATATAATCATATTAACTCTTTGTTCCCCTTACACATATATATGCAGTTCAGTGGAGATGTGTCTACAGGGTAGATGTTCCAGGAGGAGTTGATCAAATGAACTGTGATATTAATAAATTAGAGGACTGGTCAAATAAATGGGATCTGAAATTGAATATTACCAAGAGCAAAATTATGCATATAGGATCCAAAAACCCAAAGGCCGATTATAGTCTTAATGGTACATTACTGACTGTAATTAAAGAAGAAAGGGACTTGGGAATTATTATTTCAGATGATTTAAAATTTGGTACACAATGCCGCAGTGCAGCCAGCAAGGCCAGTCAAATGCTTGGTTGCATTGGAAGAGGTTTTAGTAGCAGAAATAGCAAGGTTCTTATGCCACTTTACAGATCATTAGTTAGACCAAATCTGGAATACTGTGTACAGTTCTGGAGACCATATCTTCAGAAATATATAAAAAAAACTAGAAGCTGTCCAAAGGAGGGCTACTACAATGGTACATGGTCTAAAATATAAAACGTACAAAGAAAGACTCTATGATCTAAATATGTATAGTTTAGAGGATAGAAGGGAAAAAGGTGGCATGATAGAAACCTTCAAATATATGAAGGGATTTAATAAAATAGAAGCTGAAAGCATTTTTCACAAAAAAATAAATGCCAAAACAAGGGGGTCACAATCTAAAGTTAGAGGGTAGTAGATTCAGGAGAAATTTAAGGAACCATTTTTTTACAGAAAGGGTGGTGGATTCATGGAATGAACTTCCATTTGAGGTGGTAAACACAAAGACTGTAAAGGAATTTAGAAATGCCTGGGACATGCATAAGGCTATCCTAAGGAAAAAGTAACATGTAATATGGGTAGACTTGATGGGCCTTTTTGTTTCTTATCTACCGTCAAATTCTATGTTTCTATGTTTCTATGTCAACAGTGCTATATGGTGAGAGTTTTGCTGTAATCTCTACTTTCACTAGGAAATGAGTTCAGAGTCTTGATGAAAATGAAGATTTTTTGTTGGTGTTGCTAAATGTATGGAGCAATGCACATATTCAATATCCAAAGTCTCTTTAACCGGCCTACTAGTTAGGTTTGTAACAAGGAAAACACCTGCAGTGCAAGAATATGGTGATTAGTGAGCAGGGCTGCCACTAGAAATTTTGGGGCCCCTTACTTAACCATTTATCATTCCCCCGCCTATAACATGTGCAATTTTTGACGAAGTGACTAAAACCTATATGCACTTTATTCTTAAAGGGACAGTCAACACCCATGAAAACTTTATCCCATAGCTTAGATCAACAACAAAAAAATTAGCCTGGACCGCATCCCATCTTCAATAACACTAACATTAGGTGGCTAATCTTCAATGAACATTTAGTTAACAGCGGCAGATATGGCCGCTAAACTCCTCCCCCTGTTACGTAGGAGGCTTCTTCTCTAAGTCTTCAGCCAATGAGAATCAAATCGTCCTCGTTCACGGAGGCACTGTTCTATTTCTAATAGCGAGAGTACTACAATTATATAGCGCATGCACATTAGAAATAGAACAGTGTCCCTGTGAACGAGTATTTATTTAAAACAAGAAGGGTACGGAGGAGGAGGGGGAGGAGTTTGGCGGCCATATCGTCCACTGTTAACTAAATGTTCATTGAAGATTAGTCACCTAACGTTAGTGTTATTGAAGATGGGATGCAGTGCAGGCTCATTTTTGTTGTTGTTGATTTAAGGTATGGTACAAAGTTTTCATGGGTGTTGACTGTCCCTTTAAGTGCAGTCAAACTCGGAAATGTTGTAAAGGTAGTAACACACAAACACAGAAACACACACTCACACACTGAAACACACACTCACACATAAGGATTCACATATAGACACTCAAAGAAATTGTTTATATTGACCTGACAAGTAATGAGGTAGACTACAGTTTTGTCAAAAAAGGAGATTTAAAAGACAAGTATGGAGTTCTGATTATCTTTTTGTCAAGGAAGATGCCAACTATATGATGACAACACCATGCAGTGGCTGAAAGGAAGGGACCTGAACTGCCTGAACAATAATTTAAAGGTTAAGTAGTGGTTGGTGACTTCCGGAAAGGTCTCATTAGTCTCAAAGTCTGTAGAAAGATGTGAATAATCAGTAGTAAGGTCAAAATGTCCTAAAAAGTAACAGAAAATGGACACACACACACACAAACTCAAACACAAACTTGCACATACACCTAAGGAAACACCCACAGAGACACTCACAGAAAACACACAAAGACATACATACACACACAGACACCCACAGAAAACACACAAAGACATACACACACCCTCACTGAGACATCCATAGAAAACACACAAAGACTTACACACACACCCTCACAGAGACACCCACAGAAAATGCACAGACATGCACACACACCCTCACAGAGACACCCACAGAAAACACACAGACATATGTACACACCCTCACAGAGACACCCACAGAAAATACACAGACATATGAACACACCATCACACAGACACCCACAGAAAACACACAGACATATGCACACACCCTCACAGAGACACCCAACAGAAAATACACAGACATATGCACACACCATCACAGAGACACCCACAGAAAACACACAGACATATGCACAAACCCTCACAGAGACACCCACAGAAAACACACAGACATACATACACACACACCCTCACAGAGAAACCCACAGAAAATGCACAAAATCATATGCACACACCCTCACATCCACAGAAAATGCACAAAGACACACACACACACCCTCACAGAGACATCCACAAAAAATGCACAACATACACACACCGTCACAGAGACAACCACAGAAAATGCACAAAGACATACGCACATACCCTCACAGAGACATCCACAGAAAATTATCAAAGACAGACACACACACCCTCACAGAGAGATCAACAGAAAAAAATACATACACACTCAGAGACACCAACAAAAGCACAAAGACATAAACACAGACAACCACAGAAACACTCACAGGAGGTAAAATATCTGCACATTGCCATCTGCAAAATCATTGTGTATGACATGCATGATAAAAAAATAGCAGAAATGAAGAGATTGCTTTTTAAAGAATCATATTTGTAAATGTGCAAACAAAAATACTTCTGTGAATTCAAAATTGTACATTAATGATCTGTCAGAATGGGTAGATGAAGAAAAGTACTTTTGAAAGGTTGACAAATGTTTGGGGGTTTTCCCCCCATTCTCCCCAACCAAGAGCACCACTTCAAGTCTGGTGTACAAATGTTCCCAATCTGTCAGCTGTACTTATGGATTTTGAAAGTGCCGTACTCTATATGGTCTTTGTGGAACCAAAAGCTGTGGTACTTAGTCTCATACCATTAGATCTGGTTAAATGCAGTATTTAGGCTTGTTTGTATGTATTTCAAAATTAAGTCAGCTGTAGTGGAAATTGAACAGTGTTAAGTTAACCTGTCTCATTTCAAACACTGAGCAATCTTAGCCTGAGAGTATAACATTTTATGCAGATGTAAAAATCTTAGATAAATGCCTCTTGGCATCTGGAAAGTCCTTGCATAAAGGGGCAGTAAACTCGAATACAATTAAAATATTTATATGAATAAAAAAAACTCCTATATGCCAAAAGGGACCTACCATTTGTGTATTGAGGAGGAAACATTTCTACATGGTTTTAAATATAGAATTTCTACAGCATTGTCAAATAATCATAAATAAACTGCTGCAAATTGCTAAAAGAAATGTGTTTTTATGAACCCCTGGCCCCACCATACAAATACCACACACAATCCAAAATTGCACAAAGAAATAAAAAACATTTACTAAGTCCTACCTCCTCTGCAAATGAAAGTGATCTGCCGTCTTACTAAGGCACACACGATACAAACTGAAGTGCCAAGTCTGTATAACACTGTGCATAGGGGTTTAGTGCACACTCCTTTCAAATGATAATGTTTTTTTGCTTGTAATGAAATTTCCTGCACTCAATAGCACTCTGCTGTAGCGCCCACTGGTGGCTTTCTAATTGTAAAAAAATAAAATTAAAATAATAGTTGTGCTTGCCTCATGGGGCCCCCTGGCCCAGTGGGCCCCTGACAGGAGTCACCGCTTTCACCCCCTGATGGCGGCCCTGTTGGTGAGTAAAAACTATACACTAAGGGCCAGATTACGAGTGGATCAATATTTATTGCTCCTGCTCTCGTGCTAACTCTGATAGAAGAAAGCTTTTGCGTGCCTCAGGTAGTGCTCGTATTACAAACTGAAAGAAAAAAGTTTTTTTTTTCGATCGCTAACCCGAAGATCAAAAAAAGTCAAAATTAGAATTTGGCAATCATGTTAATATATTCCCCCATAGAAGACAATGGAGCAAGAAAAATGGAAAAAAAAACAGCTAAAACTCGATTGCATAGTCTCACGTGCGCTAACCCTACATGAAAATATTAATATATCACATTCCAATTTCTTTCATGTAATTAGCAAGAGTCCATGAGCTAGTGACGTATGGGATATACATTCCTACCAGGAGGGGCAAAGTTTCCCAAACCTCAAAATGCCTATAAATACACCCCTCACCACACCCACAAATCAGTTTTACAAACTTTGCCTCCTGTGGAGGTGGTGAAGTAAGTTTGTGCTAGATTCTACGTTGATATGCGCTCCGCAGCAGGTTGGAGCCCGGTTTTCCTCTCAGCGTGCAGTGAATGTCAGAGGGATGTGAAGAGAGTATTGCCTATTTGAATTCAATGATCTCCTTCTACGGGGTCTATTTCATAGGTTCTCTGTTATCGGTCGTAGAGATTCATCTCTTACCTCCCTTTTCAGATCGACGATATACTCTTATATATACCATTACCTCTACTGATTCTCGTTTCAGTACTGGTGGCTTTCTACTACATGTAGATGAGTGTCCTGGGGTAAGTAAGTTTTATTATTGTGACACTCTAAGCTATGGTTGGGCACTTTTATATAAAGTTCTAAATATTTGTGTTTAAACATTTATTTGCCTTGATTCAGGATGTTCAATATTCCTTATTTCAGACAGTCAGTTTCATTATTTGGGTTAATGCATTTGAATAATCAATTTTTTTCTTACCTTAAAATTTGACTTTTTTCCCTGTGGGCTGTTAGGCTCGCGGGGGCTGAAAATGCTTCATTTTATTGCGTCATTTTGGCGCGGACTTTTTTGGCGCAAAAAATTATTTGTTATTTCCGCGTCGTTCTTGTCACCGGAAGTTGCGTAATTTTTTTAAGTTTTTGCGCCAAAAGTGTCGGCGTTACCGGATGTGGCGTCATTTTTTGGCGCTAAAAGCATTTAGTCGCCAAATAATGTGGGCGTCTTTTTTGGCGCTAAAAAATATGGGCGTCATTATTGTCTCCACATTATTTAAGTCTCATTGTTTATTTGCTTCTGGTTGCTAGAAGCTTTTTTCTCCCATTCCTGAAACTGTCATTTAAGGAATTTGATCAATTTTGCTTTATATGTTGTTTTTTCTATTACATATTGCAAGATGTCTCACATTGACCCTTAATCAGAAAATACTTCTGGAAAATCGCTGTCTGATGTTGGATCTACCAAAGTTAAGTGTATTTGCTGTAAACTTGTGGTATCTGTTCCTCCAGCTGTTGTTTGTAATGAATGTCATGACAAACTTGTTAATGCAGATAATATTTCCTTTAGTAATGTTACATTACCTGTTGTTGTTCCATCAACATCTAATACTCAGAGTGTTCCTGTTAACATAAGAGATTTTGTTTCTAAATCCATTAAGAAGGCTATGTCTGTTATTCCTCCTTCTAGTAAGCGTAAAAGGACTTTTAAAACTTCTCATTTTTCAGATGAATTTTTAAATGAACATCATCATTCTGATTCTGATAATGTTTCCTCTGGTTCAGAGGATTCAGTTTCAGAGGTTGATGCTGATAAATCTTCATATTTATTCAAAATGGAATTTATTCGTTTTTTACTTAAAGAAGTCTTAATTGCATTAGAGATAGAGGACTCTGGTCCTCTTGATACTAAATCTAAACGTTTAAATAAGGTTTTTAAATCTCCTGTAGTTATTCCAGAAGTTTTTCCTGTCCCTGATGCTATTTCTGAAGTAATTTCCAGGGAATGGAATAATTTGGGTAATTCTTTCACTCCTTCTAAACGTTTTAAGCAATTACGGTATATCCTGTGCCATCTGACAGATTAGAGTTTTGGGACAAAATCCCTAAGGTTGATGGGGCTATCTCGACTCTTGCTAAACGTACTACTATTCCTACGGCAGATAGTACTTCCTTTAAGGATCCTTTAGATAGGAAAATTGAATCCTTCCTAAGAAAAGCTTACTTATGTTCAGGTAATCTTCTTAGACCTGCTATATCTTTAGCGGATGTTGCTGCAGCTTCAACTTTTTGGTTGGAAGCTTTAGCGCAACAAGTAACAGATCATAATTCTCATAGAATTGTTAATCTTCTTCAACATGCTAATAATTTTATTTGTGATGCCATCTTTGATATCATTAGGGTTGATGTCAGGTATATGTCTCTAGCTATTTTAGCTAGAAGAGCTTTATGGCTTAAAACTTGGAATGCTGATATGTCTTCTAAGCCAACTTTGCTTTCCCTTTCTTTCCAGGGTAATAAATTATTTGGTTCACAGTTGGATTCTATTATTTCAACTGTTACTGGGGGGAAAGGAACTTTTTTACCACAGGATAAAAAATCTAAAGGTAAATTTAGGTCTACTAATCGTTTTCTTTCCTTTCGTCACAATAAGGAACAAAAGCCTGATCCTTCCCCTACAGGAGCAGTATCAGTTTGGAAACCATCTCCAGTCTGGAATAAATCCAAGCCTTTTAGAAAGCCAAAGCCAGCTCCCAAGTCAACATGAAGGTGCGGCCCTCATTCCAGCTCAGCTGGTAGGGGGCAGATTACAATTTTTCAAAGAAATTTGGATCTATTCGATTCACAATCTTTGGATTCAGAACATTGTTTCACAAGGGTACAGAATAGGCTTCAAGATAAGGCCTCCTGCAAGAAGATTTTTTCTTTCCCGTGTCCCAGTAAATCCAGTGAAGGCTCAAGCATTTCTGAAATGTGTTTCAGATCTAGAGTTGGCTGGAGTAATTATGCCAGTTCCAGTTCTGGAACAGGGGCTGGGGTTTTACTCAAATCTTTTAATTGTACCAAAGAAGGAGAATTCCTTCAGACCAGTTCTGGATTTAAAAATATTGAATCATTATGTAAGGATACCAACATTCAAAATGGTAACTATAAGGACTATTCTGCCTTTTGTTCAGCAAGGGCATTATATGTCCACAATAGATTTACAGGATGCATATCTGCATATTCCGATTCATCCAGATCACTATCAGTTTCTGAGATTCTCTTTCCTAGACAAGCATTACCAGTTTGTGGCTCTGCCGTTTGGCCTAGCAACAGCTCCAAGAATTTTTACATAGGTTCTCGGTGCCCTTCTCTCTGTAATCAGAGAACAGGGTATTGTGGTATTTCTTTATTTGGACGATATCTTGGTACTTGCTCAGTCTTCACATTTAGCAGAATCTCATACGAATCGACTTGTATTGTTTCTTCGAGAACATGGTTGGAGGATCAATTTACCAAAAAGTTAATTGATTCCTCAGACAAGGGTAACCTTTTTAGGTTTCCAGATAGATTCAGTGTCCATGACTCTGTCTCTGACAGACAAGAGACGTCTAAAATTGGTTTCAGCTTGTCGAAACCTTCAGTCTCAATCATTCCCTTCGGTAGCCTTATGCATGGAAATTCTAGGTCTTATGACTGCTGCATCGGACGCGATCCCCTTTGCTCGTTTTCACATGCGACCTCTTCAGCTCTGTATGCTGAACCAGTGGTGCAGGGATTATACAAAGATATCTCAATTAATATCTTTAAAACCGATTGTACGACACTCTCTGATGTGGTGGACAGACCACCATCGTTTAGTTCAGGGGGCTTCTTTTGTTCTTCCGACCTGGACTGTGATTTCAACAGATGCAAGTCTGACAGGTTGGGGAGCTGTTTGGGGGTCTCTGACAGCACAAGGGGTTTGGGATTCTCAGGAGGTGAGATTACCAATCAACATTTTGGAACTCCGTGCAATTTTCAGAGCTCTTCAGTCATGGCCTCTTCTAAAGAGAGAGTCGTTCATTTCTTTTCAGACGGACAATGTCACAACCGTGGCATATGTCAATCATCAAGGAGGGACTCACAGTCCTCTGGCTATGAAAGAAGTATCTCAAATACTGGTATGGGCGGAATCCAGCTCCTGTCTAATTTCTGCGGTTCATATCCCAGGTATAGACAATTGGGAAGTGGATTATCTCAGTCGCCAAACGTTACATCCGGGCGAATGGTCTCTTCACCCATAGGTATTTCTTCAGATTGTTCAAATGTGGGGACTTCCAGAAATAGATCTGATGGCTTCTCATCTAAACAAGAAGCTTCCCAGGTATCTGTCCATATCCAGGGATCCTCAAGCGGAGGCAGTGGATGCATTGTCACTTCCTTGGAAGTATCATCCTGCCTATATCTTTCCGCCTCTAGTTCTTCTTCCAAGAGTGATTTCCAAGATTCTAAAGGAGTGCTCGTTTGTTCTGCTGGTGGCTCCAGCATGGCCTCACAGGTTTTGGTATGCAGATCTTGTCCGGATGGCCACTTGCCAACCGTGGACTCTTCCGTTAAGACCAGACCTTCTATCGCAAGGTCCTTTTTTCCATCAGGATCTCAAATCCTTAAATTTGAAGGTATGGAGATTGAACGCTTGATTCTCAGTCATAGAGGTTTCTCTGACTCTGTGATTAATACTATGTTACAGGCTCGTAAAACTGTATCTAGGAAGATATATTATCGAGTCTGGAAGATTTACATTTCTTGGTGTTTTTCTCATCACTTTTCTTGGCATTCTTTTAGAATTCCTAGAATTTTACAGTTTCTTCAGGATGGTTTGGATAAAGGTTTGTCTGCAAGTTCCTTGAAAGGACAAATCTCTGCTCTTTCTGTTCTTTTTCACAGAAAGATTGCTAGTCTTCCTGATATTCATTGTTTTGTACAAGCTTTGGCTCATATAAAACCTGTTATTAAGTCAATTTCTCCTCCTTGGAGTTTGAATTTGGTTCTGGGGGCTCTTCAAGCTCCTCCGTTTGAACCTATGCATTCGCTGGACATTAAATTACTTTCTTGGAAAGTTTTGTTTCTTTTGGCCATCTCTTCTGCTAGAAGAGTTTCTGAATTATCTGCTCTTTCTTGTGAGTCTCCTTTTCTGATTTTTCATCAGGATAAGGCGGTGTTGCGAACTTCTTTTAAATTTTTACCTAAGGTTGTGAATTTTAACAACATTAGTAGAGAAATTGTGGTTCCTTCATTGTGTCCTAATCCTAAGAATTCTAAGGAAAAGTCGTTGCATTCTTTGGATGTAGTTAGAGCTTTGAAATATTATGTTGAAGCTACTAAGGATTTCCGAAAGACTTCTAGTCTATTTGTTATCTTTTTCGGTTCTAGGAAAGGTCAGAAGGCTTCTGCCATTTCTTTGGCATCTTGGTTAAAATCTTTGATTCATAATGCTTATGTCGAGTCGGGTAAAACTCCGCCTCAAAGGATTACAGCTCATTCTACTAGGTCAGTTTCTACTTCCTGGGCGTTTAGGAATGAAGCTTCAGTTGATCAGATTTGCAAAGCAGCCACTTGGTCTTCTTTGCATACATTTACTAAATTCCACCATTTTGATGTGTTTTCTTCTTCTGAAGCAGTTTTTGGTAGAAAAGTACTTCAGGCAGCTGTTTCAGTTTGATTCTTCTGCTTATAATTTCAGTTTTTTTCATTATAAGATTTAAACTTTATTTTGGGTGTGGATTTTTTTCAGCGGAATTGGCTGTCTTTATTGTATCCCTCCCTCTCTAGTGACTCTTGCGTGGAAGATCCACATCTTGGGTAGTCATTATCCCATATGTCACTAGCTCATGAACTCTTGCTAATTACATGAAAGAAAACATAATTTATGTAAGAACTTACCTGATAAATTCATTTCTTTCATATTAGCAAGAGTCCATGAGGCCCACCCTTTTTTGTGGTGGTTATGATTTTTTTGTATAAAGCACAATTATTCCAATTCCTTATTTTTTATGCTTTCGCACTTTTTTCTTATCACCCCACTTCTTGGCTATACGTTAAACTGATTTGTGGGTGTGGTGAGGGGTGTATGTATAGGCATTTTGAGGTTTGGGAAACTTTGCCCCTCCTGGTAGGAATGTATATCCCATACGTCACTAGCTCATGGACTCTTGCTAATATGAAAGAAATGAATTTATCAGGTAAGTTCTTACATAAATTATGTTTTTCTTCACATAGAAGCATATGTTCTATTTATTCATAAATAGATATTTATATATATATATATATATATATATATATATATATATATATATATATATATATATATCTGATGGTATTTTGGTAAGATATATATTTATTATTATATATAGATATAGATATATTTAGATATATATAAAAATATCTATTTAAAAATACTTAGAACATAATCTGCTATGTGCAGAGAATTGGAATGTGAAATATTTACTGTAAATACACAGTATAACACTTTATTAAATATAGATATTGCATAAATATTCTTTTACATGTTTTCATCTACTTGACTACAAAGGGCTCCAATCGCACTTTGGCTGCCGTTTTTTCTAACACCTGAGACTTCATATCTTTGAGCCCTTATAACTTTTTTGTACAATTTAAAAAAAAAAAATTAGTCTTATTATGAGTGTAACTGTCCTTTTAAATACATTTTTGATGGGGGCGGAGCCTGAGGGAGCGCCATGTAGGACGCATAGGCAAACAGCTCCGTGCAAAGAGTGTGTTTAAATGACCTAAATAGATCACCATTACCCACCAGAGAGGCAGATAAGTGAGGGGAGTGAACGCTGGGTTCCCCACACTAGATCCGGCTGCGGACTACAAACTTAAACGGCAGCTTTAGCTGTTACACGCTCCCGGAGCAGAGCCGGGTAGGAGACCAGCCGCCATCTTTAACAGCCACGAGGAAGGCCTGATTCTTAGAATGACATACCGGACCTCTGCTGCAACCTACCATGACAGCACTTGCGCTGTGGACTGTATTCTGGACCGGGTGAGTTCACACTGAAAGGCGGGGTATGGAGGAGAGAACAACGGG
This sequence comes from Bombina bombina, assembly GCF_027579735.1. Taxonomy (NCBI): domain Eukaryota; kingdom Metazoa; phylum Chordata; class Amphibia; order Anura; family Bombinatoridae; genus Bombina; species Bombina bombina. Next base: position 1,223,399,485 of record NC_069501.1, read on the forward strand.
AGCCATAATAAGTGAGAGATCACAATAGAGAAGAGGCCCTGAACTCCCGGTCACCACAGGTAACCCCGAGGGTTAAAGGACATGCACAGTCAGGTAGATCCGGCTAAATAGGGGGACATGTAGCAACCATATACTGTATAAGACTCACAGCAGAAGCCCAAAGCATATTACGCTGATAACATTCACCCGGCCGGGACTGGACTATCCCTTATATGGGGAAGTTGGATAGTGAGTTCATGAGCTACAGTCCCTGCGGGGATGCATAAACCTGGGGCTGCAGGACAAATGGAAGCTGGCAATTAAATGTTACAACATAGGGGAGCACAGACATCTTTACTCCCTTAGACACACTACCGATCACCCCTCAGATGCCATTATAAACAAGGCTGGAAGTCAGAAAATAAATTGAGACTTTAATCCTTTCTGGGAAGGAGATAGGCCCCCTCCTAGTCTGCCCTAGATTACCGCCAATACTGATTGTAGACCTATCCTGCTACTGCCTAAGGAATAACTCCATCCTAGCTAAGACAACACCTCTATCTACCTCTAACATGTCTCAAAGAAAACCTCCCAAGTCTGCTGCAGGAAGCAAAATGACCTCTGCAAATCTTTTCTTTAAACCAGCTAAGGGTGACAAGCAAATAGAGACTTCAAATAAAGACCCAGAGGAGGAAGCAGATTCGGACACCAATAGCACCTCCAATATGGACGATTTGACACCTGTCACTAAAGCAGACATCAAACACTTGGTATCCAAGCAATACATATCGTCCAATTTTGAGAAGCTCCTGGAAAAGATGGACGCTATGCAACAGTCTGTCACCAGCAGTCTAGCTGACATTAAACAGGAGGTCCAAGACTTAGGCAACAGGGTAGCAACATTAGAAGACAACGAAACTTCTACACTCGACGAGGTTTCTACACTATCCCAACAAGTGGCCTCACAACAATTAGAGCTGGATACAATCCAAGAGCGGATGGAGGATCTGGAAAACCGGAGTCGCAGATGCAACATCCGACTGAAAGGGATCCCCGAATCTGTGTCACCTGGTGATTTGGAAAGATATCTGACTCAGCTCTTCCAGGCCATAACAGGGCAATCTGAAGATCATTTATTCCAGATGGAAAGGGCCCATAGGGCTCTGAGAGCAAAACCCAAGGGGGATGCCCCTCCAAGGGATGTAATTGTCCGAATGTTCCGCTTCAGAGAAAAAGAGGCAATATTGGCCGCCTCAAGAAAGAACCCGACCTTCAAGTTCCAGGGCTCGGTGGTCCAGTTTTTCCAGGACCTATGTCTGAAGACACTTCAGAAGAGGGGTGCTTTGCAACCACTTACACAGCTATTAAGGAAAAACCAGATCCCCTACCGTTGGGGATTCCCTTTCGCCCTTAACATCATTCAGAACGGGGTGACCTTTACAATAAGGGACCCAAAGGATATACCTGAAATATGCCAACATCTTGGTCTGGACTCCCCCCGACTATCCCCAGAATCACATCGAGGGGAGGAAGGGAAACTGAATACATCAAGTGCCCACTCCAGAACTCGAAATTGGTCACAGGTCACTAAGAAGAAGCAAAAAACTTGAAGAAGGACAGAAACTCTTCAGATACCAGGACGAGATCCTACACAGATAAGTACTGTACTGACCCTTCTTTCCACAGGTGGGACTCTTGTTGAACTGTGGGCCTTAGGCCAGAACCAGCTGTCTTCTCCCCTCTGTATAGTGAGAGACTTGGTATTAGATACATAGGCAGCTGTGGCCGGCTGCAGTGGCCAGAGGATCAGATAAAGCCCTAAATCAAGAACTCTAACCCTCAAAGACATTATGGACATACTGGTTTAGAGGGAGGGGGAGAAAACATGATCTGGTCTTTTGTTATGGAAGATAAAAAAGTTGCCTAAATTAGTAGGCCAGCTATACAAAAGTGGATGGTACCTTAACTATCTCAGGCTACCTATCTATTGTTTACACACAAAGAATGATAGGTTATTTGTTTGATATTTATTGCACGTTTGTTATGCCTATTTGGTAAGTTGTTATTGCACTATGTTTGAATGGGGTGCATGGGCGCCAGGCCCAGACACTCAATACTTTTGCATTACAGCAGTTAAAATGTTACTCTATCATGCTAAGTATGGTTTTAAAATGTTTCTGTTTTGTTTTTGTTTATGTGGTACAAGATATATAGATAGGAAGGAAGGTGGTCCCGCTATAGACACAGGGAGGGTAAGTTTTATGTAATGACCCAAAAACTTAGGATAATCTCACACAATGTGAGAGGTCTGAATTCGGAAGTTAAACGTAGAACTGCCCTTACCCAATATACTAGAATGAAAGCCGAGGTCATAATGCTACAAGAAACCCATTTTATCGAAAAGGTAAACAATTTCCCATACACTATCATTCGACTACTGACACAAAAAAGAGGGGGGTATCTATTTTAATTCATCATTCACTTCAATTCATCACTGAGGAAACTATAATAGATCCGGAAGGCAGGTATCTTATTGTCAGAGGGACTATACAGAATACTCCGGTTACTATCTGTAATGTCTATGCCCCTAATGAGAAGCAAGACTCTTTTTTCAGACACATATCGCATCTACTAACCCAATGGTCACAGACCAGGATTATCCTAGCTGGAGACTTTAATATATCCCTGACCCCACACAAAACAGGACCAGGACTCAAAGTGACTAATAAACAACAGAGGCACAATAATATAGCGAAATCCATTAGGGATTCCCTAGCCACACATAATATCCTAGACTCATGGGAAGCTAAATACAGTAGGACAACGGACTATACATTCTACTCTCATGCCCACAAAACATACTCGAGATTAGACTACATTTTTCTTAGCCAGACCTTATTGCCAAATATAGTCACTTCATCCATACACTCCTGTGTGTGGTCTGACCACTCACTGGAACAGATTGAACTGACAGGTATCTTAAACTTAAACAGACAGAGGTCGTGGACCTTTGACCCGATAACAGTTAAACACCAACATACTCATACGGCTATGTCTAAGGCATTAGGTGAATATTGGTCGGAGAATGAGGGCTCTACGTCTAACCCTATTAATACCTGGGCAGCCCACAAACCATTCATTAGGGGACTACTTATCAAAGCAAAGACTAGAGCCATTAAGAAAACACTAGAGATTAAACAGAGACTCCAGACAGAGATTGAGGGACTGGAGAAAAGACACCAGCAAACACTCTCCCCTACTGTATTTAAGACCCTTCAAGCTAAGAGAAAGGACTTGACCAAAATACTAGATTCCCACTCAGTCAGGGCAATACAGACATTAAAGGCCCACTACTACCTCTACTCTAACAAACCGGATAGTTACTTGGCCCACAAATTGAGAGAAAGGGTTAGAAACTTCGCCATTCCAGTACTGCAAAAACCGGATGGGGACCGTACATCCCATCCACAGGAGATAGCCGACACTTTTGCTGACTATTATTCCTCCCTCTATGATGGGAAAAAGGTGAAACACACGCCACAGACTAAGGAGACCCTAAGACGACTATTGGACAGGGCCAACCTTCCTAGACTCTCCACACAAGATAATGATGACCTGAACGCTGACATCTCGATAGGGGAAATCCTCCTGGCAATTAAGGACTTGAAATTAGGCAAGGCACCGGGGCCTGACGGCTACCCGGCAGAATATTACAAAATTTTCAAGTCAGATCTAGTCACACACCTACAGAAATTTTGCAACGATGTCATGGGAGGTAGAGAAATACCGACAGATCTCCTAAGGGCCAAGATAGTAGTAATTCCTAAGCCAGGTAAAAACCCAGAGAACTGTCAAAGTTATAGACCAATATCCCTGATAAATCAGGATGTTAAAATTCTCACGAAAATACTAGCAAATAGGCTCAGGAAAATAGCACCACATTTGGTCCACCCAGACCAAGTGGGGTTTATTTCAGAAAGGGAGGCTCCTGATAATGTTAGGAGGACCATTACACTCGTAGACTACTTAAAGGCCACAGGGACGCCTTCTCTGCTCCTCTCGCTGGACGCGGAGAAGGCGTTCGACAGGATAGACTGGACCTACATGACCACGATCTTGACGGAGATGGGATTTAGTGGGGCTTTTATGAAGGCGAAAAGGGGAATCTACTCTACCCCAACGGCAGTCATTGGAGCGGCGGGTTTTCAGTCCAGACCCATCCAGATCCTTAGCGGCACGAGGCAGGGGTGTCCCCTGTCCCCATTGCTCTTTGCCCTATGCATAGAGCCACTAGCGGCAGCCATAAGACAAAATCCTGACATTTCTGGGGTAAGGGTGGGGGATATGGAATACAAAATATCGCTTTTTGCAGATGACGTTCTACTAACCATAACTAGACCCTTGATATCTCTCCCTAACCTTTACCAGACGCTCCATGACTTTTCACTGGTGTCAGGTTATAAGATCAATTTAGAGAAAAGCGAGGCGCTACCTTTATCTCTCCCAGCACATACAAAAAAATTAATAGAAGCCAACTTTGAGTTCACATGGGCCAAAAAATCGATTACATATCTAGGTATTAAAATTGCGGAATCATATCACTCCTTACACAACTTAAATTACGCCCCTCTCTACAAGACCATAGACAAAGACCTCAAGAAATGGAAAACCTATAACTTTTCCTGGTATGGGAGACTCTCTGCTATTAAAATGAATATCCTGCCCAGGATTCTGTATCTTTTTAGAACTTTACCCATGATGATACCTAAACCAGAATTGCTTAAATTGCAATCGTCCCTTAACAGCTTCCTGAGGCAGGATAGAAAAGCGAGAATAGCCTCCCGTACGTTATCCAGACACAGACAATTAGGGGGGTGGGCATGCCGAATTTGTTAGATTATTACTACGCGGCCAGACTAGCCCAGACCCCTTTACTAAACCAAAATAACCCTAAGATCCTATGGACCCAGATAGAGGCAGGCTTGGGGGGGTATGACTGCCCTGCAGATGCTTTATGGGAAGTGGGGCATTCACTAGATGAACAAAGCTTTAGATCACTGGCCATGAGTGACACTATCAAGATTTGGAGATCTCTCACAGGCACTCTGAAACTGATGCCGGCAAGCACAGGCATTAAGCCGGTAGGAGCTTTACTTCCACCTGAGATTCGTATACAGGTGGGGAAGTGGCTCAATAAGGGACTCTACAGGGTGGCAGATTTTCTGGAGGGCAGACATATACAGACATATTCTCAACTGCAAGACAAAATACAGCCATTGAAATTGCATTGGTTCCTATACCTACAGCTCTCCTCGGCGGTGCAGGGCTACTGCTACCCTTGAACAGCTCAGACAATGACCCCCTTGGAGCGGATTTGCACTGCTCCAGACAGACAGAGACAGCTGATATCAAAACTATATATAGCCTTACAGACAGCCGCAGAGCCGAGCATCTCGACGCTGCTGACCAAATGGGGGCATGATACTGGATTGAATCTATCAAGGGAACAATGGGAGCAGGTGATGTTTGATACTAGTAGGGGTTTGATTAACGCCGACCTGCGAGAAAATTGTATAAAGACAGCTTTTAGATGGTATCTCACACCTGAGAAAACATGCCACTTCTCTCAAAATGGGTCAAATCACTGCTATAGAGGTTGTCAGGAAAGGGGTACATACCTCCACATTTGGTGGACATGCCCTCAAATTAGAATTATATGGGAACAACTCCAGGAACTTATAAATAGGTTACTCCAAGAGCATATCACTTTGACTCCAGCGCATGCACTCCTGAACTATAGATTTACACAATATAATAAGGTCATAAATACATTTATTAAGACGCTATGTACAGCAACCAGAGTCTGTATAGCCAGACACTGGAAAGTAGGGGCCCCCGAGTGGCAAGAGATAATGGGCAAGATAGAGCATTTATATACTATGTCGGAAATATCGGCCTCTATACAAGGTGATAGGGAACAGTTCACCAAAATATGGTTTTACTGGATAATGAATGAGAAAGAATAAGACTATATATATCATGCTACAATAAACCATATTATATAAACGGCAAACAAGGGAACTCTTAATTAAAAATAAGGCGGGAGTTTGGGACCACACCTTCTTCGGTAGACTAGACTCAACTCTTAGATGTTATCTCTTTACAGGAACTATCAGAGCCTAGACAAAAAAGGATCAGAGCAAAAAGACGCTCACCACTAGTACCACAGTTATGAACTTAGTTTGTAGTTGTTGTTTTTTTTCTGTTTTCTGTTTTATGTTTTTCTTTCTCTTTTGTACCCCTTGTTTCTTTTTTTCTTCTTTTTTTTTATGTTAGGGGGAATCTATTATTATTACTTTATAAGAATGTATAAAAAGGGAAAAGCGTATATATAGAGATATGCTAGATATTGTCAGTCACTTCTATCCCACAAGTACCGGTGTGGTACAGGACGAGGGACATCTAAAGGAATGTAAGCTTCTATAAATTGTAATTTTGTGCATTTTAGATGTCATATCTGATTAATCACTGGTTGTACTGTCTTTCAATGATTGTTGCCCACAATAAAGATTTATTTCAACTAAATACATTTTTGATGTGTTTTGTAAAACTTTTTTCACAAAACAGTTAACCAGAGCTCTAAGGCTGCGATATGCTGACACAAGTTAAATTCAATTGCGCTCAAGCGATTGTGTTTACTTTCAACTTGTAATACAAGCGGAACATCTGTCGCACGCAAACGGCCGCGATAAACTTTGAAATCACTTGCGCATAACTGTTAACGTACCACTTGTAGTCTGTCCCTAAGAACATGGATCGAGTAAAAAAAAGAGAGAAAGAGTGAATATGAGGCAGAAAAGAGAAGTCACAGGTAAAATAAATAAAAGAGGTTGGGTAAAGAAACTGAGTAGAGGAACTTTAGAGACTTAACGCGGCAGTGGCGACTGTGGGAGGTGTGTTTTCATTGATTTAGCTTAGTGCTTTAAAAATCACACTCAAATTGTTGTAATACATAACACTGTCATACTAAATCCAAAATATTATTTATTGTCTCCCTATACATTCAATATTATATATATATTTTTGGATACATTTTCTTTATTTGAGAAAAAAATAAGTGTACATAAATGTATAAATTGAGCAAGGCATAAGTTCCACGTTGTACTCTAGATATAAAGAATAGTGATGTCGCAAACCTTAAAATTTCGGTTCATGAATGGCGGACTCGAACTTCCGCTAATGTTTGCGAACTGGCGAACCGCGCGAACCGCCATTGACTTCAATAGGCAGGCAAACTTTAAAACCCACAAGGACTCTTTCTGGCCACAATAGTGATGGAAAAGTTGTTTCAAGGGGACTAACACCTGGACTGTGGCATGCCGGATGGGGATCCATGGCAAAACTCCCACGGAAAATTACATAGTTGATGCAGAGTCTGCTTTTAAGCCATAAAGTGCCTTAATCACCTAACATTCCTAAATGTTTTTTGAATAACGTGCTTTAAAACATCAGGTATGATGTAGTATCGATCAGGTAGTGTAAGGGTTACGCCCGCTTCACAGTGACAGACCAAACTCCCCGTGTAACGCACCGCAAACAACTGCAAACAGTCTATTTGCACAACCACGAGTTAGATAGATTTGATAGCTAGATACATAGATTACATAGATCAACAGATGCAATATACATATGATAGATACAAATTACATAGATCAATAGATGCAATATACATTTGATGATAGATACCAATTACATAGATCAATCGATGCAATATACATTTGATAGATACGAATTACATAGATCAAAAGATGCAATATACATTTGATAGATACGAATTACATAGATCAATAGATGCAATTTATATTTGATAGATACGATTGATAGTTAGATTGATTTGATAGATAAATAGATAGATTTGATAGATATATGATTTCCCTGACAGAGTATAACAATAAGACATGCGGTCTGGGACCCGTGGTGTGTTAAGTAGTATTATTCTTAGCAGTTTACTACCTGTTACTCCCCCTATCGGGGGAGGTCTATATGGGCTGCATTTTTGGAACAGGGAGATGGAAGAAGATGATTGGTCTGTCCTCCTACTTCAAATTTGGCCTAAACACAAGTGGCTGTCTCAAAACAGTCCGGCCACGAGATAGATAGATTTGATAGATAGATATACATAGATAGAATCGATAGAAGATACATAGATAGATTTGATAGATATATAATTACCCTGACAAAGTATAATAATAAGACATGCGGTCTGGGAAACATGGTAACAAGGTTGTGTTAAGTAGTACTATTTTTAGCACTTTAATCCCTGTTACTCCCCCTATCGGGGGAGGTCTATACGGCCTTTCTGATTACCCTGACCAAATATAACAACAAGACATGCGGTCTGGGACTCATGGTAACTAGGTTGTGTTTATATTAGTACTATTCTTAGTACTTTAATCCCTGTTACTCCCCCTATCGGGGGAGGTGTATATGGCCTGCATGATTACCCTGACAAAATATAATAATAAGACATGCGGTCAGGGACCCATGGTAACTAGGTTGTGTTAAGTAGTACTATTCTTAGCACTTTAATCCCTGTAATTCCCCCTATCGGGGGAGGTCTATATGGCCTGCCTGATTACCCTGACCAAATATAATAATAAGACATGCGGTCTGGGACCCATGGTAACTAGGTTGTGTTAAGGAGTACTATTCTTAGCACTTTAATCCCTGTAATTCCCCCTATCAGGGGAGGTCTATAGGGCCTTCCTGATTACCCTGACCAAATATAACAACAAGACATGCGGTCTGGGACTCATGGTAACTAGGTTGTGTTTATATTAGTACTATTCTTAGTACTTTAATCCCTGTTACTCCCCCTATCGGGGGAGGTGTATATGGCCTGCATGATTACCCTAACAAAATATAATAATAAGACATGCGGTCAGGGACCCATGGTAACTAGGTTGTGTTAAGTAGTACTATTCTTAGCACTTTAATCCCTGTTACTCCCCCTATCGGGGGAGGTCTATATGGCCTGCATGATTACCCTGACAAAATATAATAATAAGACATGCGGTCTGGGACCCATGGTAACTAGGTTGTGTTTTAAGTAGTACTATTCTTAGCACTTTAATCCCTGTAATTCCCCCTATCGGGGGAGGTCTATATGGCCTGCCTGATTACCCTGACAAAATATAACAACAAGACATGCGGTCTGGGACCCATGGTAACTAGGTTGTGTTTATATTAGTACTATTCTTAGCACTTTAATCCCTTTTACTCCCCCTATCGGGGGAGGTCTATACGGCCTGCCTGATTACCCTCACCAAATATAACAACAAGACATGCGGTCTGGAACCCATGGTAACTAGGTTGTGTTAAGTAGTACTGTTCTTATTAGTTTAATACCTGTTACTCACCCTATCGGGGGAGGTCTATATGGCCTGCATGATTACCCTGACAAAATATAATAATAAGACATGCGGTCTCGGACCCATGGTAACTAGGTTGTGTTTTAAGTAGTACTATTCTTAGCACTTTAATCCCTGTAATTCCCCCTATCGGGGGAGGTCTATACGGCCTGCCTGATTACCCTGACCAAATATAACAGCAAGACATGCGGTCTGGGACCCATGGTAACTAGGTTGTGTTTATATTAGTACTATTCTTAGCACTTTAATCCCTTTTACTCCCCCTATCGGGGGAGGTCTATACGGCCTACCTGATTACCCTCACCAAATATAACAACAAGACATGCGGTCTGGAACCCATGGTAACTAGGTTGTGTTAAGTAGTACTGTTCTTAGTTTAATACCTGTTACTCACCCTATTGGGGGAGGTCTATATGGCCTGCATGATTACCCTGACAAAATATAATAATAAGACATGCGGTCTGGGACCCATGGTAACTAGGTTGTGTTAGGTAGTACTATTCTTAGCACTTTAATCCCTGTTACTCCCCCTATCGGGGGAGGTCTATATGGCCTGCATGATTACCCTGACAAAATATAATAATAAGACATGCGGTCTGTGACCCATGGTAACTAGGTTGTGTTTTAAGTAGTACTATTCTTAGCACTTTAATCCATTTAATTCCCCCTATCGGGGGAGGTCTATATGGCCTGCCTGATTACCCTGACCAAATATAACAACAAGACATGCGGTCTGGGACCCATGGTAACTAGGTTGTGTTTATATTAGTACTATTCTTAGCACTTTAATCCCTTTTACTCCCCCTATCGGGGGAGGTCTATACGGCCTGCCTGATTACCCTCACCAAATATAACAACAAGACATGCGGTCTGGAATCCATGGTAACTAGGTTGTGTTAAGTAGTACTGTTCTTATTAGTTTAATACCTGTTACTCACCCTATCGGGGGAGGTCTATATGGCCTGCATGATTACCCTGACAAAATATAATAATAAGACATGCGGTCTGGGACCCATGGTAACTAGGTTGTGTTAGGTAGTACTATTCTTAGCACTTTAATCCCTGTTACTCCCCCTATCGGGGGAGGTCTATATGGCCTGCATGATTACCCTGACAAAATATAATAATAAGACATGCGGTCTGGGACCCATGGTAACTAGGTTGTGTTTTAAGTAGTACCATTCTTAGCACTTTAATCCCTGTAACTCCCCCTATCGGGGGAGGTATATACGGCCTGCCTGATTACCCTGACCAAATATAACAACAAGACATGAGGTCTGGGACCCATGGTAACTAGGTTGTGTTTATATTAGTACTATTCTTAGCACTTTAATCCCTTTTACTCCCCCTATCGGGGGAGGTCTATACGGCCTGCCTGATTACCCTCACCAAATATACCAACAACACATGCGGTCTGGAACCCATGGTAACTAGGTTGTGTTAAGTAGTACTGTTCTTATTAGTTTAATACCTGTTACTCACCCTATCGGGGGAGGTCTATATGGCCTGCATGATTACCCTGATAAAATATAATAATAAGAAATGTGGTCTGGGACCCATGGTAACTAGGTTGTGTTAAGTAGTACTATTCTTAGCACTTTAATCCCTGTTACTCACCCTATCGGGGGAGGTCTATATGGCCTGCATGATTACCCTGACAAAATATAATAATAAGACATGCGGTCTGGGACCCATGGTAACTAGGTTGTGTTAAGTAGTACTATTCTTAGCACTTTAATCCCTTTTACTCCCCCTATCGGGGGAGGTCTATACGGCCTGCCTGATTACCCTCACCAAATATAACAACAAGACATGCGGTCTGGTACCCATGGTAACTAGGTTGTGTTAAGTAGTACTATTCTTAGCACTTTAATCCCTTTTACTCCCCCTATCGGGGGAGGTCTATACGGCCTTTCTGATTACCCTGACCAAATATAACAACAAGACATGCGGTCTGGGACTCATGGTAACTAGGTTGTGTTTATATTAGTACTATTCTTAGCACTTTAATCCCTGTTACTCCCCCTATCGGGGGAGGTGTATATGGCCTGCATGATTACCCTGACAAAATATAATAATAACACATGCGGTCAGGGACCCATGGTAACTAGGTTGTGTTAAGTAGTACTATTCTTAGCACTTTAATCCCTGTAACTCCCCCTATCGGGGGAGGTCTATATGGCCTGCCTGATTACCCTGACCAAATATAATAATAAGACATGCGGTCTGGGACCCATGGTAACTAGGTTGTGTTAAGGAGTACTATTCTTAGCACTTTAATCCCTGTAATTCCCCCTATCAGGGGAGGTCTATAGGGCCTTCCTGATTACCCTGACCAAATATAACAACAAGACATGCGGTCTGGGACTCATGGTAACTAGGTTGTGTTTATATTAGTACTATTCTTAGTACTTTAATCCCTGTTACTCCCCCTATCGGGGGAGGTGTATATGGCCTGCATGATTACCCTAACAAAATATAATAATAAGACATGCGGTCAGGGACCCATGGTAACTAGGTTGTGTTAAGTAGTACTATTCTTAGCACTTTAATCCCTGTTACTCCCCCTATCGGGGGAGGTCTATATGGCCTGCATGATTACCCTGACAAAATATAATAATAAGACATGTGGTCTGTGACCCATGGTAACTAGGTTGTGTTTTAAGTAGTACTATTCTTAGCACTTTAATCCCTGTAATTCCCCCTATCGGGGGAGGTCTATATGGCCTGCCTGATTACCCTGACCAAATATAACAGCAAGACATGCGGTCTGGGACCCATGGTAACTAGGTTGTGTTTATATTAGTACTATTCTTAGCACTTTAATCCCTTTTACTCCCCCTATCGGGGGAGGTCTATACGGCCTGCCTGATTACCCTCACCAAATATAACAACAAGACATGCGGTCTGGAACCCATGGTAACTAGGTTGTGTTAAGTAGTACTGTTCTTATTAGTTTAATACCTGTTACTCACCCTATCGGGGGAGGTCTATATGGCCTGCATGATTACCCTGACAAAATATAATAATAAGACATGCGGTCTGGGACCCATGGTAACTAGGTTGTGTTTTAAGTAGTACCATTCTTAGCACTTTAATCCCTGTAACTCCCCCTATCGGGGGAGGTATATACGGCCTGCCTGATTACCCTGACCAAATATAACAACAAGACATGAGGTCTGGGACCCATGGTAACTAGGTTGTGTTTATATTAGTACTATTCTTAGCACTTTAATCCCTTTTACTCCCCCTATCGGGGGAGGTCTATACGGCCTGCCTGATTACCCTCACCAAATATACCAACAACACATGCGGTCTGGAACCCATGGTAACTAGGTTGTGTTAAGTAGTACTGTTCTTATTAGTTTAATACCTGTTACTCACCCTATCGGGGGAGGTCTATATGGCCTGCATGATTACCCTGATAAAATATAATAATAAGAAATGTGGTCTGGGACCCATGGTAACTAGGTTGTGTTAAGTAGTACTATTCTTAGCACTTTAATCCCTGTTACTCACCCTATCGGGGGAGGTCTATATGGCCTGCATGATTACCCTGACAAAATATAATAATAAGACATGCGGTCTGGGACCCATGGTAACTAGGTTGTGTTAAGTAGTACTATTCTTAGCACTTTAATCCCTTTTACTCCCCCTATCGGGGCAGGTCTATACGGCCTGCCTGATTACCCTCACCAAATATAACAACAAGACATGCGGTCTGGTACCCATGGTAACTAGGTTGTGTTAAGTAGTACTATTCTTAGCACTTTAATCCCTTTTACTCCCCCTATCGGGGGAGGTCTATACGGCCTTTCTGATTACCCTGACCAAATATAACAACAAGACATGCGGTCTGGGACTCATGGTAACTAGGTTGTGTTTATATTAGTACTATTCTTAGTACTTTAATCCCTGTTACTCCCCCTATCGGGGGAGGTGTATATGGCCTGCATGATTACCCTGACAAAATATAATAATAAGACATGCGGTCAGGGACCCATGGTAACTAGGTTGTGTTAAGTAGTACTATTCTTAGCACTTTAATCCCTGTAATTCCCCCTATCGGGGGAGGTCTATATGGCCTGCCTGATTACCCTGACCAAATATAATAATAAGACATGCGGTCTGGGACCCATGGTAACTAGGTTGTGTTAAGGAGTACTATTCTTAGCACTTTAATCCCTGTAATTCCCCCTATCAGGGGAGGTCTATAGGGCCTTCCTGATTACCCTGACCAAATATAACAACAAGACATGCGGTCTGGGACTCATGGTAACTAGGTTGTGTTTATATTAGTACTATTCTTAGTACTTTAATCCCTGTTACTCCCCCTATCGGGGGAGGTCTATATGGCCTGCATGATTACCCTAACAAAATATAATAATAAGACATGCGGTCAGGGACCCATGGTAACTAGGTTGTGTTAAGTAGTACTATTCTTAGCACTTTAATCCCTGTTACTCCCCCTATCGGGGGAGGTCTATATGGCCTGCATGATTACCCTGACAAAATATAATAATAAGACATGTGGTCTGTGACCCATGGTAACTAGGTTGTGTTTTAAGTAGTACTATTCTTAGCACTTTAATCCCTGTAATTCCCCCTATCGGGGGAGGTCTATATGGCCTGCCTGATTACCCTGACCAAATATAACAGCAAGACATGCGGTCTGGGACCCATGGTAACTAGGTTGTGTTTATATTAGTACTATTCTTAGCACTTTAATCCCTTTTACTCCCCCTATCGGGGGAGGTCTATACGGCCTGCCTGATTACCCTCACCAAATATAACAACAAGACATGCGGTCTGGAACCCATGGTAACTAGGTTGTGTTAAGTAGTACTGTTCTTATTAGTTTAATACCTGTTACTCACCCTATCGGGGGAGGTCTATATGGCCTGCATGATTACCCTGACAAAATATAATAATAAGACATGCGGTCTCGGACCCATGGTAACTAGGTTGTGTTTTAAGTAGTACTATTCTTAGCACTTTAATCCCTGTAATTCCCCCTATCGGGGGAGGTCTATACGGCCTGCCTGATTACCCTGACCAAATATAACAGCAAGACATGCGGTCTGGGACCCATGGTAACTAGGTTGTGTTTATATTAGTACTATTCTTAGCACTTTAATCCCTTTTACTCCCCCTATCGGGGGAGGTCTATACGGCCTGCCTGATTACCCTCACCAAATATAACAACAAGACATGCGGTCTGGAACCCATGGTAACTAGGTTGTGTTAAGTAGTACTGTTCTTAGTTTAATACCTGTTACTCACCCTATTGGGGGAGGTCTATATGGCCTGCATGATTACCCTGACAAAATATAATAATAAGACATGCGGTCTGGGACCCATGGTAACTAGGTTGTGTTAGGTAGTACTATTCTTAGCACTTTAATCCCTGTTACTCCCCCTATCGGGGGAGGTCTATATGGCCTGCATGATTACCCTGACAAAATATAATAATAAGACATGCGGTCTGTGACCCATGGTAACTAGGTTGTGTTTTAAGTAGTACTATTCTTAGCACTTTAATCCATTTAATTCCCCCTATCGGGGGAGGTCTATATGGCCTGCCTGATTACCCTGACCAAATATAACAACAAGACATGCGGTCTGGGACCCATGGTAACTAGGTTGTGTTTATATTAGTACTATTCTTAGCACTTTAATCCCTTTTACTCCCCCTTTCGGGGGAGGTCTATACGGCCTGCCTGATTACCCTCACCAAATATAACAACAAGACATGCGGTCTGGAATCCATGGTAACTAGGTTGTGTTAAGTAGTACTGTTCTTATTAGTTTAATACCTGTTACTCACCCTATCGGGGGAGGTCTATATGGCCTGCATGATTACCCTGACAAAATATAATAATAAGACATGCGGTCTGGGACCCATGGTAACTAGGTTGTGTTAGGTAGTACTATTCTTAGCACTTTAATCCCTGTTACTCCCCCTATCGGGGGAGGTCTATATGGCCTGCATGATTACCCTGACAAAATATAATAATAAGACATGCGGTCTGGGACCCATGGTAACTAGGTTGTGTTTTAAGTAGTACTATTCTTAGCACTTTAATCCCTGTAACTCCCCCTATTGGGGGAGGTATATACGGCCTGCCTGATTACCCTGACCAAATATAACAACAAGACATGAGGTCTGGGACCCATGGTAACTAGGTTGTGTTTATATTAGTACTATTCTTAGCACTTTAATCCCTTTTACTCCCCCTATCGGGGGAGGTCTATACGGCCTGCCTGATTACCCTCACCAAATATACCAACAACACATGCGGTCTGGAACCCATGGTAACTAGGTTGTGTTAAGTAGTACTGTTCTTATTAGTTTAATACCTGTTACTCACCCTATCGGGGGAGGTCTATATGGCCTGCATGATTACCCTGACAAAATATAATAATAAGACATGCGGTCTGGGACCCATGGTAAATAGGTTGTGTTAAGTAGTACTATTCTTAGCACTTTAATCCCTGTTACTCCCCCTATCGGGGGAGGTCTATATGGCCTGCATGATTACCCTGACAAAATATAATAATAAGACATGCGGTCTGGGACCCATGGTAACTAGGTTGTGTTAAGTGTCTATT
>NC_069501.1:1224408106-1224463106 GCF_027579735.1 Bombina bombina
TAGTTACAATTTTGTTTGTTTTTTACACCTTTGACAAAATGATGAGAAATGGATTTTCATTAGTTCTCCTACTACAGTAAGTCATAACTTCCATTTTACCGTGCGGAGGCGGTAACAGATACACACCTCTCTCACATTGATGGTGCATTCTCAGTTTGTAAGCCAGCAGTTGGCCCAGATGTCTTGGAACACATCAAAAGTTATTTTGGGATGACCGAAATCAAAATTGTACAAATGATTTAGTTTCTAGTTCCTTGGGAATAAGTTTCAAACAATATACAGAAATCAAATGGATGGCTACAAAATAATAACGGCAAAGAATGTCTCATGATTAAGTGAATAATCCAAAAGACTTTTTCCTTTTTAAAGAAACTGGTAATAACCACTGTACAGATTGCACATGCAATATAAGTTTGTCAAACATGAACTCATTCCATAATGATAATCTGGATCAAAAGAACTTTTTAAAGAAATAAGAGATTTCCTTTTGGCTTTCTGTAATATATACAGCCTTTTAAAATAATTACAAACAGTCCTTCTGGTGCTTGCCAATACTTGTGAACATGAGTAGAAACAGATATTTGGATGACAGACCACACCATTGAAACTGTAGCTTTCTGAGATGCTGGAACATCATTAAACCCAAATAGGCATCAAGAAATGTAACAGACGTTCTGGATACAGAATGAAGTAGCTCCCTCAATTTTCCACATTGAGAGACGTTGAGCATTTGCTTCTGTCCTCCATGCTGATGTCCCCATCATGTGCTAAGACTGAATCATCATCGCCAAGCCTCTGACTGGTGAAATTATTCATCTCCAGAAGACCACTAGGTTCCACCACCACATTGGAGCTGGAGTGACAAGGGATGTGATACTGAGGGATAGTCTGAAAGTTTGAAGGAAAACAAAGACTATGTACCCAAGATGGCCTCACACAGCTTACTTCTAGGTCAATCACTGAGCTACAATGCAATATGTTTGAAAATAAACAGATTAGAAGACATTTATTAGAAATGTTCATATTCTACTTTACTGAAATTAAATCCTCACATAACACTATATTTCAAACATTGAAAAATATACTAAATTTACTAAATTATATTCTGAAGAGCAATGTTTCCCAAATATGGAGCTCATATATGTTTAATTATACTGGCTTTTGGGATATGTATACAGTAGCAGAAAAGCCAGATGTGTGACATCTTTACTATATGTCTTAACCCTTCCGGTCCTATTAATTTTGACATAGTGCGCCAGCAGGTCTTATTTAATTATTTAACGCAGCTCCCCTTGTACTCAGCACCATATAGAAATGTGATCCCCCTTCTACACACACACACACACACACACACACACACACACACACACACACACACATCACCCTTTACAGATGTTATCCCCCACTGCACACACAGCACCCTATACATATATAGCATCGCTATGAATACTGTGGGTGTGGGGGGAGTTTGCATCGCATTGTGTGTGTGTGTGGGGGGGGCCGCTGTGGGATCACATGGGTGAGTGTGTGGTGTTTGTGGGGGAGATTGCATCTTTGTGGTGCGGCCCCGCGATTGCTGTGTGATTTCTGTGAGAGTTAGCGTCAGTGGGGTAGGGGCGTGTCTCTGTGAAAATTGAAGGCTCCGCCTTTTTCTGTGCCCATGCGCAGTGACTGGGCGGCTGTCGTGTTGAAAGTCATGTCGGAATGTATCCAACATTGTACTGCAAGCGGTAAAACCCTTTGTCGGATAGATTCCGACATATGACCGGAAAGGGTTAAATTGTATGATAAACCAGACACTTCTGAGTACAGCAGTAGAAAAAGCTTTGCTTAGTGTTCTCTATATTTGGCATTTTTGGTACCACAACATGTTCTCAAAATAATCAACTCTTAAAAACAATGAATAAGCCATTGGTGCTCACAAACAGATTTTTTTAATCTTGGCTTTTTTGGGATTCACCAAGTAATGGATTTGGGAAGCATTGCTTAGATATAAATAATCTACTGCCATGATATTAAAGACACATAAAAATCACTATAATAAATTCTAAACATTAAAACAACATAATTTATGTAAGAACTTACCTGATAAATTAATTTCTTTCATATTAGCAAGAGTCCATGAGCTAGTGACGTATGGGATATACATTCCTACCAGGAGGGGCAAAGTTTCCCAAACCTTAAAAACAGAATTTATGTTTACCTGATAAATTTCTTTCTCCAACGGTGTGTCCGGTCCACGGCGTCATCCTTACTTGTGGGATATTCTCTTCCCCAACAGGAAATGGCAAAGAGCCCAGCAAAGCTGGTCACATGATCCCTCCTAGGCTCCGCCTACCCCAGTCATTCGACCGACGTTAAGGAGGAATAATAGCATAGGAGAAACCACATGGTACCGTGGTGACTGTAGTTAAAGAAAATAAATTATCAGACCTGATTTAAAAACCAGGGCGGGCCGTGGACCGGACACACCGTTGGAGAAAGAAATTTATCAGGTAAACATAAATTCTGTTTTCTCCAACATAGGTGTGTCCGGTCCACGGCGTCATCCTTACTTGTGGGAACCAATACCAAAGCTTTAGGACACGGATGAAGGGAGGGAGCAAATCAGGTCACCTAAATGGAAGGCACCACGGCTTGCAAAACCTTTCTCCCAAAAATAGCCTCAGAAGAAGCAAAAGTATCAAACTTGTAAAATTTGGTAAAAGTGTGCAGTGAAGACCAAGTCGCTGCCCTACATATCTGATCAACAGAAGCCTCGTTCTTGAAGGCCCATGTGGAAGCCACAGCCCTAGTGGAATGAGCCGTGATTCTTTCGGGAGGCTGCCGTCCGGCAGTCTCGTAAGCCAATCTGATGATGCTTTTAATCCAAAAAGAGAGAGAGGTAGAAGTTGCTTTTTGACCTCTCCTTTTACCTGAATAAACAACAAACAGGGAAGATGTTTGTCTAAAATCCTTTGTAGCATCTAAATAGAATTTTAGAGCGCGAACAACATCCAAATTGTGCAACAAGCGTTCCTTCTTTGAAACTGGTTTCGGACACAGAGAAGGTACGATAATCTCCTGGTTAATGTTTTTGTTAGAAACAACTTTCGGAAGAAAACCAGGTTTAGTACGTAAAACCACCTTATCTGCATGGAACACCAGATAAGGAGGAGAACACTGCAGAGCAGATAATCCTGAAACTCTTCTAGCAGAAGAAATTGCAACTAAAAACAAAACTTTCCAAGATAATAACTTAATATCAACGGAATGTAAGGGTTCAAACGGAACCCCCTGAAGAACTGAAAGAACTAAATTGAGACTCCAAGGAGGAGTCAAAGGTTTGTAAACAGGCTTGATTCTAACCAGAGCCTGAACAAAGGCTTGAACATCTGGCCCAGCTGCCAGTTTTTTGTGAAGTAACACCGACAAGGCAGAAATCTGTCCCTTCAGGGAACTTGCCGATAATCCTTTTTCCAATCCTTCTTGAAGGAAGGATAGAATCCTAGGAATCTTAACCTTGTCCCAAGGGAATCCTTTAGATTCACACCAACAGATATATTTTTTCCAAATTTTGTGGTAAATCTTTCTAGTTACAGGCTTTCTGGCCTGAACAAGAGTATCGATAACAGAATCTGAGAAACCTCGCTTCGATAAAATCAAGCGTTCAATCTCCAAGCAGTCAGCTGGAGTGAAACCAGATTCGGATGTTCGAACGGACCCTGAACAAGAAGGTCTCGTCTCAAAGGTAGCTTCCAAGGTGGAGCCGATGACATATTCACCAGATCTGCATACCAAGTCCTGCGTGGCCACGCAGGAGCTATCAAGATCACCGACGCCCTCTCCTGATTGATCCTGGCTACCAGCCTGGGGATGAGAGGAAACGGCGGGAACACATAAGCTAGTTTGAAGGTCCAAGGTGCTACTAGTGCATCCACTAGAGCCGCCTTGGGATCCCTGGATCTGGACCCGTAGCAAGGAACTTTGAAGTTCTGACGAGAGGCCATCAGATCCATGTCTGGAATGCCCCAAAGTTGAGTGACTTGGGCAAAGATTTCCGGATGGAGTTCCCACTCCCCCGGATGCAATGTCTGACGACTCAGAAAATCCGCTTCCCAATTTTCCACTCCCGGGATGTGGATAGCAGACAGGTGGCAGGAGTGAGACTAATCTTGGTCACTTCTTCCATCGCTAGGGAACTCCTTGTTCCCCCCTGATGGTTGATGTACGCAACAGTCGTCATGTTGTCTGATTGAAACCGTATGAACTTGGTCCTCGCTAGCTGAGGCCAAGCTTGAGAGCATTGAATATCGCTCTCAGTTCCAGAATATTTATCGGTAGAAGAGATTCTTCCCGAGACCAAAGACCCTGAGCTTTCAGGGATCCCCAGACCGCGCCCCAGCCCATCAGACTGGCGTCGGTCGTGACAATGACCCACTCTGGTCTGTGGAATGTCATCCCTCGTGACAGGTTGTCCAGGGACAGCCACCAACGGAGTGAGTCTCTCTGTATAGTCCCCATTCCACTGACTGAGCATGCACAGTTGTAATGGTCTTAGATGAATGCGCGCAAAAGGAACTATGTCCATTGCCGCTACCATCAACCCGATCACTTCCATGCACTGAGCTACGGAAGGAAGAGGAACGGAATGAAGTATTCGACAAGAGTCCAGAAGCTTTGTCTTTCTGGCCTCTGTTAGAAAAATCCTCATTTCTGAGGAGTCTATAATTGTTCCCAAGAAGGGAACCCTTGTTGACGGGGATAGAGAACTCTTTACCACGTTCACTTTCCAGCCGTGCGATCTGAGAAAGGCAGGACGATGTCCGTGTGAGCCTTTGCTCGAGGGAGGGACGACGCTTGAATCAGAATGTCGTCCAGGTAAGGTACTACTGCAATGCCCCTTGGTCTTAGCACAGCTAGAAGGGACCCTAGTACCTTTGTGAAAATCCTTGGAGCAGTGGCTAATCCGAAAGGAAGCGCCACGAACTGGTAATGTTTGTCCAGGAATGCAAACCTTAGGAACCGATGATGTTCCTTGTGGATAGGAATATGTAGATACGCATCCTTTAAATCCACCGTGGTCATGAATTGACCTTCCTGGATGGAAGGAAGGATAGTTCGAATGGTTTCCATCTTGAAAGATGGGACCTTGAGAAATTTGTTTAAGATCTTGAGATCTAGGATTGGTCTGAATGTTCCCTCTTGTTTGGGAACTATGAACAGATTGGAGTAGAACCCCATCCCTTGTTCTCTCAATGGAACAGGATGAATCACTCCCATTTTTAACAGGTCTTCTACACAATGTAAGAACGCCTGTCTTTTTATGTGGTCTGAAGACAACTGAGACCTGTGGAACCTTCCCCTTGGGGGAAGTCCCTTGAATTCAGAAGATAACCCTGGGAGACTATTTCTAGCGCCCAAGGATCCAGAACATCTCTTGCCCAAGCCTGAGCGAAGAGAGAGAGTCTGCCCCCCACCAGATCCGGTCCCGGATCGGGGGCCGATATTTCATGCTGTCTTGGTAGCAGTGGCAGGTTTCTTTGCCTGCTTTCCCTTGTTCCAGCCTTGCATTGGTCTCCAAGCTGGCTTGGCCTGAGAAGTATTACCCTCTTGCTTAGAGGACGCAGCACCTTGGGCTGGTCCGTTTTTACGAAAGGGACGAAAATTAGGTCTATTTTTTGCCTTGAAAGGCCGATCCTGAGGAAGGGCATGGCCCCTTACCCCCAGTGATATCAGAGATAATCTCTTTCAAGTCAGGACCAAACAGCGTTTTCCCCTTGAAAGGAATGTTTAGTAGCTTGTTCTTGGAAGACGCATCAGCCGACCAAGATTTCAACCAAAGCGCTCTGCGCGCCACAATAGCAAACCCAGAATTCTTAGCCGCTAACTTAGCCAATTGCAAAGAGGCGTCTAGAGTGAAAGAATTAGCCAATTTGAGAGCATTGACTCTGTCCATAATCTCCTCATAAGGAGGAGAGTCACTATCGAGCACCTTAATCAGTTCATCAAACCAGAAATATGCGGCTGTAGTGACAGGGACAATGCATGAAATGGGTTGTAGAAGGTAACCCTGCTGAACAAACATCTTTTTAAGCAAACCTTCTAATTTTTTATCCATAGGATCTTTGAAAGCACAACTATCCTCTATGGGAATAGTGGTGCGTTTGTTTAAAGTAGAAACCGCTCCCTCGACCTTGGGGACTGACTGCCATAAGTCCTTTCTGGGGTCGACCATAGGAAACAATTTTTTAAATATGGGGGGAGGGACGAAAGGAATACCGGGCCTTTCCCATTCTTTATTAACAATGTCCGCACCCGCTTGGGTATAGGAAAAGCTTCTGGGAGCCCCGGCACCTCTAGGAACTTGTCCATTTTACATAGTTTCTCTGGGTATGACCAAATTTTCACAATCATCCAGAGTGGATAATACCTCCTTAAGCAAAATGCGGAGATGTTCCAATTTAAATTTAAAAGTAATCACATCAGATTCAGCCTGCTGAGAAATATTCCCTAAATCAGTAATTTCTCCCTCAGACAAAACCTCCCTGGCCCCCTCAGATTGGGTTAGGGGCCCTTCAGAGATATTAATATCAGCGTCGTCATGCTCTTCAGTAACTAAAACAGAGCATCCACGCTTACGCTGGCAAGGGTTCATTTTGGCTAAAATGTTTTTGACAGAATTATCCATTACAGCCGTTAATTGTTGCATAGTAAGGAGTATTGGCGCGCTAGATGTACTAGGGGCCTCCTGAGTGGGCAAGACTCGTGTAGACGAAGGAGGGAATGATGCAGTACCATGCTTACTCCCCTCACTTGAGGAATCATCTTGGGCATCATTGTCATTATCACATAAATCACATTTATTTTAAATGAATAGGAATTCTGGCTTCCCCACATTCAGAACACAGTCTATCTGGTAGTTCAGACATGTTAAACAGGCATAAACTTGATAAGAAAGGTACAAAAAACGTTTTGAAATAAAACCGTTACTGTCACTTTAAATTTTAACTGAACACACTTTATTACTGCAATTGCGAAAAAACATGAAGGAATTGTTCAAAATTCACCAAACTTTCACCACAGTGTCTTAAAGCCTTGAAAATATTGCACACCAATTTTGGAAGCTTTAACCCTTAAAATAACGGAACCGGAGCCGTTTTAAGCTTTAACCCCCTTTACAGTCCCTGGTATCTGCTTTGCTGAGACCCAACCAAACCCAAGGGGAATACGATACCAAATGATGCCTTCAGAAGTCTTTTATAAGTATCAGAGCTCCTCTCACATGCGACTGCATGCATGCCTCTCAAAAACAAGTGCGCAACACCGGCGCGAAAATGAGACTCTGCCTATGCTTTGGGAAAGCCCCTAAAGAATAAGGTGTCTAAAACAGTGCCTGCCGATATTATTATATCAAAATACCCAGAATAAATGATTCCTCAAGGCTAAATAAGTGTTAATATCAATCGATTTAGCCCAAAAAATGTCTACAGTCTAAATAAGCCCTTGTGAAGCCCTTATTTACAATCGTAATAAACATGGCTTACCGGATCCCATAGGGAAAATGACAGCTTCCAGCATTACATCGTCTTGTTAGAATGTGTCATACCTCAAGCAGCAAAGGACTGCAAACTGTTCCCCAACTGAAGTTAATGCTCTCAACAGTCCTGTGTGGAACAGCCATGGATTTTAGTTACGGTTGCTAAAATCATTTTCCTCATACAAACAGAATTCTTCATCTCTTTTCTGTTTCTGAGTAAATAGTACGTACCAGCACTATTTGAAAATAACAAACTCTTGATTGAATAATGAAAAACTACAGTTAAACACTAAAAAACTCTAAGCCATCTCCGTGGAGATGTTGCCTGTACAACGGCAAAGAGAATGACTGGGGTAGGCGGAGCCTAGGAGGGATCATGTGACCAGCTTTGCTGGGCTCTTTGCCATTTCCTGTTGGGAAGAGAATATCCCACAAGTAAGGATGACGCCGTGGACCGGACACAACTATGTTGGAGAAATGCCTATAAATACACCCCTCACCACACCCACAATCAGTTTAACGAATAGCCAAGAAGTGGGGTGATAAGAAAAAAGTGCGAAAGCATATAAAATAAGGAATTGGAATAATTGTGCTTTATACAAAAAAATCATAACCACCACAAAAAAGGGCGGGCCTCATGGACTCTTGCTAATATGAAAGAAATGAATTTATCAGGTAAGTTCTTACATAAATTATGTTTTCTTTCATGTAATTAGCAAGAGTCCATGAGCTAGTGACGTATGGGATAATGACTACCCAAGATGTGGATCTTTCCACGCAAGAGTCACTAGAGAGGGAGGGATAAAATAAAGACAGCCAATTCCTGCTGAAAATAATCCACACCCAAAATAAAGTTTAATGAAAAACATAAACAGAAGATTCAAACTGAAACCGCTGCCTGAAGTACTTTTCTACCAAAACTGCTTCAGAAGAAGAAAATACATCAAAATGGTTAGAATTTAGTAAAAGTATGCAAAGAGGACCAAGTTGCTGCTTTGCAAATCTGATCAACCGAAGCTTCATTCCTAAACGCCAGGAAGTAGAAACTGACCTAGTAGAATGAGCTGTACATCCTTTGAGGCGGAGTTTTACCCGACTCGACATAGGCATGATGAATTAAAGATTTCAACAAGATGCCAAAGAAATGGCAGAAGGCTTTCTGGCCTTTTCTAGAACCGGAAAAGATAACAGACTAGAAGTCTTTCGGAAAGACTTAGTAGCTTCAACATAATATTTCAAAGCTCTAACAACATCCAAAGAATGCAACGATTTCTCCTTAGAATTCTTAGGATTAGGACATAATGAAGGAACCACAATTTCTCTAATAATGTTGTTGGAATTCACAACTTTAGGTAAAAATTCAAAAGAAGTTCGCAACAC
Organism: Bombina bombina; assembly: GCF_027579735.1. NCBI lineage: Eukaryota > Metazoa > Chordata > Amphibia > Anura > Bombinatoridae > Bombina > Bombina bombina. The sequence continues at coordinate 1,224,417,006 of NC_069501.1, forward strand.
CGCCTTATCCTGATGAAAAATCAGAAAAGGAGACTCACAAGAAAGAGCAGATAATTCAGAGACTCTTCTGGCAGAAGAGATCGCCAAAAGGAACAAAACTTTCCAAGAAGTAATTTAATGTCCAATGAATGCATAGGTTCAAACGGAGGAGCTTGAAGAGCCCCAGAACAAATTCAAACTCCAAGGAGGAGAAATTGACTTAATGACAGGTTTTATACGAACCAAAGCTTGTACAAAACAATGAATATCAGGAAGATTAGCAATCTTTCTGTGAAAAAGAACAGAAAGAGCAGAGATTTGTCCTTTCAAAGAACTTGCGGATAAACCTTTATCTAAACCATCCTGAAGAAAACTGTAAAATTCTCGGAATTCTAAAGAATGCCAAGAAAAATGATGAGAAAGACACCAAGAAATAGAAGTCTTCCAGACTCTATAATAATCTCTCTGGATACAGATTTACAAGCCTGTAACATAGTATTAATCACATAGTCAGAGAAACCTCTTTGACCAAGAATCAAGCGTTCAATCTCCATACCTTTAAATTTAAGGATTTGAGATCCTGATGGAAAAAAGGACCTTGCGACAGAAGGTCTGGTACTTAGCGGAAGAGTCACGGATGGCAAGAGGCCATCCGGACAAGATCCGCCATACCAAAACCTGTGAGGCCATGCCGGAGCTATCAGCAGAACAAACGAGCATTCCTTCAGAATCTTGGAGATTACTCTTGGAAGAAAGAACTAGAGGCGGAAAAGATATAGGCAGGATGATACTTCCAAGGAAGTGATAATGCATCACTGCTTCCGCCTGAGGATCCCGGGATTCTGGACAGATACCTGGGAAGTTTCTTGTTTAGATGAGACGCCATCAGATCTATTTCTGGAAGCTCCCACATTTGAACAATCTGAAGAAATACCTCTGGGTGAAGAGCCATTCGCCCAGGGATGCAACGTTTGGCGACTGAGATAATCCGCACTTCCCAATTGTCTTTACCTGGGATATGAACCGCAGAGATTAGACAGGAGCTGGATTCCGCCCAAACCAAGGAATTCGAGATTACTTCTTTCATAGCCAGAGGACTGTGAGTCCCTCCTGATGATTGATGTATGCCACAGTTGTGACATTGTCTGTCTGAAAACAAATGAACGATTCTCTCTTCAGAAGAGGCCAAAACTGAAGAGCTCTGAAAATTGCACGGAGTTCCAAAACATAATTTATGTAAGAACTTACCTGATAAATTCATTTCTTTCATATTAACAAGAGTCCATGAGCTAGTGACGTATGGGATATACATTCCTACCAGGAGGGGGCAAAGTTTCCCAAACCTTAAAATGCCTATAAATACACCCCTCACCACACCCACAAATCAGTTTAAACGAATAGCCAAGAAGTGGGGTGATAAGAAAAAAAGTGCGAAGCATATAAAATAAGGAATTGGAATAATTGTGCTTTATACAAAAAAAATCATAACCACCACAAAAAAGGGTGGGCCTCATGGACTCTTGTTAATATGAAAGAAATGAATTTATCAGGTAAGTTCTTACATAAATTATGTTTTCTTTCATGTAATTAACAAGAGTCCATGAGCTAGTGACGTATGGGATAATGACTACCCAAGATGTGGATCTTTCCACACAAGAGTCACTAGAGAGGGAGGGATAAAATAAAGACAGCCAATTCCTGCTGAAAATAATCCACACCCAAAATAAAGTTTAACAAAAAACATAAGCAGAAGATTCAAACTGAAATCGCTGCCTGAAGAACTTTTCTACCAAAAACTGCTTCAGAAGAAGAAAATACATCAAAATGGTAGAATTTAGTAAAAGTATGCAAAGAGGACCAAGTTGCTGCTTTGCAGATCTGGTCAACCGAAGCTTCATTCCTAAACGCCCAGGAAGTAGATACTGACCTAGTAGAATGAGCTGTAATTCTCTGAGGCGGAATTTTACCCGACTCAACATAGGCAAGATGAATTAAAGATTTCAACCAAGATGCCAAAGAAATGGCAGAAGCTTTCTGGCCTTTCCTAGAACCGGAAAAGATAACAAATAGACTAGAAGTCTTACGGAAAGATTTCGTAGCTTCAACATAATATTTCAAAGCTCTAACAACATCCAAAGAATGCAATGATTTCTCCTTAGAATTCTTAGGATTAGGACATAATGAAGGAACCACAATTTCTCTACTAATGTTGTTGGAATTCACAACTTTAGGTAAAAATTCAAAAGAAGTTCGCAACACACCGCCTTATCCTGATGAAAAATCAGAAAAGGAGACTCACACGAAAGAGCAGAAAATTCAGAAACTCTTCTAGCAGAAGAGATGGCCAAAAGGAACAAAACTTTCCAAGAAAGTAATTTAATGTCCAATGAATGCATAGGTTCAAACGGAGGAGCTTGAAGAGCTCCCAGAACCAAATTCAAACTCCAAGGAGGAGAAATTGACCTTAATGACAGGTTTTATACGAACCAAAGCTTGTACAAAACAATGAATATCAGGAAGAATAGCAATCTTTCTGTGAAAAAGAACAGAAAGAGCGGAGATTTGTCCTTTCAAAGAACTCGCGGACAAACCCTTATCTAAACCATCTGAAGAAACTGTAAAATCCTCGGTATTCTAAAAGAATGCCAAGAAAAATGATGAGAAAGACACCAAGAAATATAAGTCCTTCCAGACTCTATAATATATCTCTCGAGATACAGATTTACGAGCCTGTAACATAGTATTAATCACGGAGTCAGAGAAACCTCTATGACCAAGAATCAAGCGTTACAATCTCCATACCTTTTAAATTTAAGGATTTCAGATCCGGATGGAAAAAAGGACCTTGAGACAGAAGGTCTGGTCTTAACGGAAGAGTCCATGGTTGGCAAGATGCCATCCGGACAAGATCCGCATACCAAAACCTGTGAGGCATGCCGGAGCTATTAGCAGAACAAACGAGCATTCCCTCAGAATCTTGGAGATTACTCTTGGAAGAAGAACTAGAGGCGGAAAGATATAGGCAGGATGATACTTCCAAGGAAGTGATAATGCATCCACTGCCTCCGCCCGGAGGATCCCGGGATCTGGACAGATACCTGGGAAGTTTCTTGTTTAGATGAGAGGCCATCAGATCTATCTCTGGGAACCCCCACATTTGAACAATCTGAAGAACTACCTCTGGGTGAAGAGACCATTCGCCCGGATGCAACGTTTGGCGACTGAGATAATCCGCTTCCCCAATTGGTCTACACCTGGGATATGAACCGCAGAGATTAGACAGGAGCTGGATTCCGCCCAAACCAAAATTCGAGATACTTCTTTTCATAGCCAGAGGACTGTGAGTCCCTCCTTGATGATTGATGTATGCCACAGTTGTGACATTTGTCTGTCTGAAACAAATGAACGATTCTCTCTTCAGAAGAGGCCAAAACTGAAGAGCTCTGAAAACTGCACGGAGTTCCAAGATATTGATCGGTAATCTCACCTCCTGAGATTCCCAAACTCCTTGTGCCGTCAGAGATCCCCACACAGCTCCCCAACCTGTGAGACTTGCATCTGTTGAAATTACAGTCCAGGTCGGAAGAACAAAATAAGCCCCCTGAAATTAAACGATGGTGATCTGTCCACCACGTTAGAGAGTGCCGAACAATCGTTTTTAAGATATTAATTGATATATCTTCGTGTAATCCCTTGCACCATTGGTTCAGCATACAGAGCTGAAGAGGTCGCATGTGAAAACGAGCAAAGGGGATCGCGTCCGATGCAGCAGTCATAAGACCTAGAATTTCCATGCATAAGGCTACCGAAGGGAATGATTGAGACTGAAGGTTTCGACAGGCTGTAATCAATTTTAGACGTCTCTTGTCTGTTAAAGACAAAGTCATGGACACTGAATCTATCTGGAAACCCAGAAAGGTTACCCTTGTTTGAGGAATCAAAGAACTTTTTGGTAAATTGATCCTCCAACCTGATCTTGAAGAAACAACACAAGTCGATTCGTATGAGACTCTGCTAAATGTAAAGACGGAGCAAGTACCAAGATATCGTCCAAATAAGGGAAATACCACAATACCCTGTTCTCTGATTACAGACAGAAGGGCACCCGAGAATCTTTGTGAAATTCTTGGAGCTGTAGCAAGGCCAAACGGTAGAGCCACAAATTGGTAATGCTAGTCTAGAAAAGAGAATCTCAGGAACTGATAATGAATCTGAAAGAATCGGAATATGCAGATATGCATCCTGTAAATCTATTGTGGACATATAATTCCCTTGCTGAACAAAAGGCAATATAGTCCTTACAGTTACCATCTTGAACGTTGTATCCTTACATAACGATTCAATAATTTTAGATCCAGAACTGGTCTGAAGGATTCTCCTTCTTTGGTACAATGAAGAGATTTGAATAAAAACCCCATCCCCTGTTCCGGAATTGGAACTGGCATAATTACTCCAGCCAACTCTATATCTGAAACACAATCAGAAATGCTTGAGCTTTCACTGGATTTACTGGACATGGGAAAGAAAAAATCTCTTTGCAGGAGGTCTCATCTTGAAACCAATTCTGTACCCTTCTGAAACAATGTTCTGAATCCAAAGATTGTGAACAGGAATTGATCCAAATTTCTTTGAAAAAACGTAACCTGCCCCCTACCAGCTGAACTGGAATGAGGGCCGTACCTTCATGTGAACTTAGAAGCAGGCTTTGCCTTTCTAGCAGGCTTGGATTTATTCCAGACTGGAGATGGTTTCCAAACTGAAACTGCTCCTGAGGACGAAGGATCAGGCTTTTGTTCTTTGTTGAAACGAAAGGAACGAAAACGATTGTTAGCCCTGTTTTTACCTTTAGACTTTTTATCCTGTGGTAAAAAAGTTCCTTTCCCACCAGTAAACGATTGAAATAATAGAATCCAACTGAGAACCAAATAATTTGTTTCCCTGGAAAGAAATGGAAAGTAGAGTTGATTTAGAAGCCATATCAGCATTCCAAGTCTTAAGCCATAAAGCTCTTCTGGCTAAGATAGCCAGAGACATAAATCTAACATCAACTCTAATAATATCAAAAATGGCATCACAGATGAAATTATTAGCATGCTGGAGAAGAATAATAATATCATGAGAATCACGATTTGTTACTTGTTGCGCTAGAGTTTCCAACCAAAAAGTTGAAGCTGCAGCAACATCAGCCAATGATATAGCAGGTCTAAGAAGATTACCTGAACATAGATAAGCTTTTCTTAGAAAAGATTCAATTTTTCTATCTAAAGGATCCTTAAACGAGGTACCATCTGATGTAGGAATGGTAGTACGTTTAGCAAGGGTAGAAATAGCCCCATCAACTTTAGGGATTTTGTCCCAAAATTCTAACCTGTCAGGCGGAACAGGATATAATTGCTTAAAACGTTTAGAAGGAGTAAATGAATTACCCAATCTATCCCATTCCTTAGCAATTACTGCAGAAATAGCATTAGGAACAGGAAAGACTTCTGGAATAACCGCAGGAGCTTTAAAAACCTTATCCAAACGTATAGAATTAGTATCAAGAGGACTAGAAATCCTCTATTTCTAAAGCAATTAGTACTTCTTTAAGTAAAGAGCGATATAAATTCCCATCTTAAATAAATATGAAGAATTTATCAGCATCAATCTCTGAGACAGAATCCTCTGAACCAGAAGAGTCCAAAGAATCAGAATGATGTGTTCATTTAAAAATTCATCTGTAAGAGAGAGAGATTTAAAAAGACTTTTTACGTTACTAGAAGGAGAAATAACAGACAAAGCCTTCTTTATAGATTCAGAAACAAAATCTCTTATGTTATCAGGAAACATTCTGCACCTTAGATGTTGAGGGAACTGCAACAGGCAATGGTACATCCACTAAAGGAAATATATCTGCATTAACAAGTTTGTCATGACATTAATACAAACAACAGCTGGAGGAATAGCTACCAAAAGTTTAAGCAGATACACTTAGCTTTGGTAGATCCAGCAGGCAGAGGTTTTCCTGTAGTATCTTCTGGCTCAATGATGCAACGTGAGACATCTTGCAATATGTAAGAGAAAAAACAACATATAAAGCAAAATAGATCAAATTCCTTAGAAGACAGTTTCAGGAATGGGAAAAAAATGCCAAACATCAAGCTTCATAGCAACCAGAAGCAAATGAAAAAATGAGACTGATATAATGTGGAGACAAAAGGGCGACGCCCATATTTTTGGCGCCAAATAAAAAAGCCCACATTATTTGGTCGCCTAAATGCTTTTGGGGCGCCAAAAATGACGCCACAATCCGGAACGCCGACATTTTTGGCGCAAAATAACGTCAAAAAATGACGCAACTTTCCGGCGACACGTTATGACGCCGGAAACGGAAAAGAATTTTTGCGCCAAAAAGTCCGCGCCAAGAATGACGCAATAAAATGAAGCATTTTCAGCCCCGCGAGCCTAACAGCCCACAGGGAAAAAAGTCAAATTTTTGAGGTAAGAAAATATATGATAATTAAAGCATAATCCCAATATGAAACTGACTGTCTGGAAATAAGGAAAGTTGAACATTCTGAGTCAAGGCAAATAAATGTTTGAATACATTTATTTAGAACTGTAATAATAAAGTGCCCAACCATAGCTTAGAGTGTCACAGAAAATAAGACTTACTTACCCCAGACACTCATCTACATGTTTGTAGAAAGCCAAACCAGTACTGAAACGAGAATCAGTAGAGGAAATGGTAAATATAAGAGTATATCGTCGATCTGAGAAAGGGAGGTAAGAGATGAATCTCTACGACCGATAACAGAGAACCTTAATGAAAATAGACCCCGTAGAAGGAGATCACTGCATTCAATAGGCAATACTCTCCTCACATCCCTCTGACATTCACTGCAACGCTGAGAGGAAAAACCGGCTCCAACTTGCTGCGGAGCGCATATCAACGTAGAATCTAGACAAACTTACTTCACCACCTCCTTCGGGTGGCAAAGTTTGTTAAAACTGATTTGTGGGTGTGGTGAGGGGTGTATTTATAGGCAATTTTAAGGTTTGGGAAACATTGCCCCTCCTGGTAGGAATTTATAATCCATACGTCACTAGCTCATGGACTCTTGTTAATACATGAAAGAAATATTGATCGGTAATCTCACCTCCTGAGATTCCCAAACTCCTTGTGCCGTCAGAGATCCCCACACAGCTCCCCAACCTGTGAGACTTGCATCTGTTGAAATTACAGTCCAGGTCGGAAGCACAAAAGAAGCCCCCTGAATTAAACGATGGTGATCTGTCCACCACGTTAGAGAGTGTCGTACAATCGGTTTTAAAGATATTAATTGAGATATCTTTGTGTAATCCCTGCACCATTGATTCAGCATACAGAGCTGAAGAGGTCGCATGTGAAAACGAGCAAAGGGGATCGCGTCCGATGCAGCAGTCATAAGACCTAGAATTTCCATGCATAAGGCTACCGAAGGGAATGATTGTGACTGAAGGTTTCGACAAGCTGAAATCAATTTTAGATGTCTCTTGTCTGTCAAAGACAGAGTCATGGACACTGAATCTATCTGGAAACCCAGAAAGGTTATCCTTGTCTGAGGAATCAATGAACTTTTTAGTGAATTGATCCTACAACCATGATCTTGAAGAAACAACACAAGTCGATTCGTATGAGATTCTGCTAAATGTAAAGACTGAGCAAGTACCAAGATATCGTCCAAATAAGGAAATACCACAATACCCTGTTCTCTGATTACAGACAGAAGGGCACCGAGAACCTTTGAAAAAATTCTTGGAGCTGTAGCTAGGCCAAACGGCAGAGCCACAAACTGGTAATGCTTGTCCAGAAAAGAGAATCTCAGGAACTGATAATGATCTGGATGAATCGGAATATGCAGATATGCATCCTGTAAATCTATTGTGGACATATAATGCCCTTGCTGAACAAAAGGCAAGATAGTCCTTACAGTTACCATTTTGAACGTTGGTATCCTTACATAACGATTCAATATTTTTAGATCCAGAACTGGTCTGAAGGAATTCTCCTTCTTTGGTACAATGAAGAGATTTGAATAAAACCCCATCCCCTGTTCCAGAACTGGAACTGGCATAATTACTCCAGCCAACTCTAGATCTGAAACACAATTCAGAAATGCTTGAGCTTTCACTGGATTTACTGGGACACGGGAAAGAAAAAATCTCTTTGCAGGAGGTCTCATCTTGAAACCAATTCTGTACCCTTCTGAAACAATGTTCTGAATCCAAAGATTGTGAACAGAATTGATCCAAATTTCTTTGAAAAAATGTAACCTGCCCCCTACCAGCTGAGCTGGAATGAGGGCCGCACCTTCATGTGGACTTAGAAGCTGGCTTTGCTTTTCTAGAAGGCTTGGATTTATTCCAGACTGGAGATGGTTTCCAAACTGAAACTGCTCCTGAGGATGAAGGATCAGGCTTTTGTTCTTTGTTGAAACGAAAGGAACGAAAATGATTATTAGCCCTGTTTTTACCCTTAGATTTTTTATCCTGTGGTAAAAAAGTTCCTTTCCCACCAGTAACAGTTGAGATAATAGAATCCAACTGAGAACCAAATAATTTGTTACCCTGGAAAGAAATGGAAAGTAGAGTTGATTTAGAAGCCATATCAGCATTCCAAGTTTTAAGCCATAAAGCTCTTCTAGCTAAAATAGCTAGAGACATAAACCTGACATCAACTCTGATAATATCAAAAATGGCATCACAGATAAAATTATTAGCATGTTGAAGAAGAATAATAATATTATGAGAATCATGATCTGTTACTTGTTGCGCTAAAGTTTCCAACCAAAAAGTTGAAGCTGCAGCAACATCAGCCAATGATATAGCAGGTCTAAGAAGATTACCTGAACACAGATAAGCTTTTCTTAGAAAGGATTCAATTTTCCTATCTAAAGGATCCTTAAACGAAGTACCATCTGACGTAGGAATAGTAGTACGTTTAGCAAGGGTAGAAATAGCCCCATCAACTCTAGGGATTTTGTCCCAAAATTCTAATCTGTCAGACGGCACAGGATATAATTCCTTAAAACGTTTAGAAGGAGTAAATGAATTACCCAATTTATCCCATTCTCTGGAAATTACTTCAGAAATAGCACTAGGAACAGGAAAAACTTCTGGAATAACCACAGGAGATTTAAAGACCTTATCTAAACGTTTAGAATTAGTATCAAGAGGACCAGAATCCTCAATTTCTTAAGCAATTAGTACTTCTTTAAGTAAAGAACGAATAAATTCCATTTTAAATAAATATGAAGATTTATCAGCATCAATCTCTGAGACAGAATCCTCTGAACCAGAAGAGTCATCAGAATCAGAATGATGATGTTCATTTAAAAATTCATCTGTATAAAGAGAAGTTTTAAAAGATTTTTTATGTTTACTAGAAGGAGGAATAACAGACATAGCCTTCTTGATGGATTCAGAAACAAAATCTCTTATGTTATCAGGAACATTCTGAACATTAGATGTTGATGGAACTGCAACAGGTAATGGTACATTACTAAAGGAAATATTATCTGCATTAACAAGTTTGTCATGACAATTAATACAAACAACAGCTGGAGGAATAGCTACCAAAAGTTTACAGCAGATACACTTAGCTTTGGTAGTTCCAGCACCAGACAGCGATTTTCCTGAAGTATCTTCTGACTCAGATGCAACGTGAGACATCTTGCAATATGTAAGAGAAAAAACAACATATAAAGCAAAATTGATCAAATTCCTTAAATGACAGTTTCAGGAATGGGAAAAAATGCCAATGAACAAGCTTCTAGCAACCAGAAGCAAAGAAAAAATGAGACTTAAATAATGTGGAGACAAAAGCGACGCCCATATTTTTTAGCGCCAAATAAGACGCCCACATTATTTGGCGCCTAAATGCTTTTTGGCGCCAAAAATGACGCCACATCCGGAACGCCGACATCTTTGGCGCAAAAGAACGTCAAAATATGACGCAACTTCCGGCGACACGTATGACGCCGGAAACAGAAAAGATTTTTTGCGCCAAAAAAGTCTGCGCCAAGAATGACGCAATAAAATGAAGCATTTTCAGCCCCCGCGAGCCTAACAGCCCACAGGGAAAAAAAGTCAAATTTTTAAGGTAAGAAAAATAATTGATTCAAGTGCATTATCCCAAATATGAAACTGACTGTCTGAAAATAAGGAATGTTGAACATCCTGAGTCAAGGCAAATAAATGTTTGAATACATATATTTAGAACTTTATAAACAAAGTGCCCAACCATAGCTTAGAGTGTCACAGAAAATAAGACTTACTTACCCCAGGACACTCAACTACATGTTTGTAGAAAGCCAAACCAGTACTGAAACGAAAATCAGCAGAGGTAATGGTATATATATATAAAAGAGTATATCGTCGATCTGAAAAGGGAGGTAAGAGATGAATCTCTACGACCGATAACAGAGAACCTATGAAATAGACCCCGTAGAAGGAGATCACTGCATTCAAAATAGGCAATACTCTCCTCACATCCCTCTGACATTCACTGCACGCTGAGAGGAAAACCGGGCTCCAACCTGCTGCGGAGCGCATATCAACGTAGAATCTAGCACAAACTTACTTCACCACCTCCATAGGAGGCAAAGTTTGTAAAACTGAATTGTGGGTGTGGTGAGGGGTGTATTTATAGGCATTTTAAGGTTTGGGAAACTTTGCCCCTCCTGGTAGGAATGTATATCCCATACGTCACTAGGTCATGGACTCTTGCTAATTACATGAAAGAAAAAAAGATTTCTGTAATCTACACAAAGTTAAGAGACATTAAACAATTCTTCCTACTGTGCTCACCTCACACTGCAGAGAAGAGCCAAAAAAAGAAAAGGTCTATCTGTAATCTAGGTTTTTAATATGCTACAGACGTCTTAAAGGGACCGTTTAGTCAAAATTAAACTTTCATGATTCAGATAGAGCATTGGTTTTCAAACCTGTCCTAAGACCTCCCTAACAGGCCACATTTTGAGGTTATCTTAACTGGAGCGCACGTCAGCTGATTAGTAAACATGGTTATCAAAGGTAATCCAGAAAACCTGGACCATTGGGGAGGCTTGAGGTCAAGTTTGAAAACCAGTGAGGTAGAGCATGTAATTTTAAGCAACTTTCTAATTTACTCCTATTAACACATTTTTTCGTTCTCTTGGTATCTTTATTTGAAAAATCAAGAATTGAAACTTAGGGGACAGACCATGTTTGGTTCAGCACCTGGGTAGTGCTTGCTGATTGGTGTCTAAATGTTGTCACCAATCAGCAAGCACTACCCACTGTGCTGAACCAAAAATGGGCCTGTTTCTAAGTTTACATTCCAGCTTTTTCAAATAAAGATCTGAATCATGAAAGTTTAATTTTGACTAGACTATCCCTTTAAACCGGATATTCATCTGCACCATCTTTAAAACCTATTTTACAGAACTTAAAGGGCCACTAAACCCAAAATCTTGAAAATGATTCAGATAGAGAATAGAAATTTAAACATTACAATTTGCTTCATTTTCTAGATATCCTTAGTTGAAGAAAAAACAATGCACATGGTGAGCCGATCACATGAGGCTTCTATGTGCAACAACCAATCAGCAGCTAGTGAGCATATCTAGATATGCTTTTCATCAAAGAATATCAAAAGAATAAAACAAATTAGATAATATAAGTAAATTAGAAAGATGTTTAAAATTGCATTCTCTTTCTAAACCATAAAAGAAAAAATGTGGGTGGCATGTCCCTTTAAATTTTTGCATGTCTAGGAATATTTTTTTTTCTCACAAAATTAAAGTGAAGGTAAACTTTGATGAATGAAAGCCTGTTTTTTAAAAAATATTATTAAAAACAGGGGCACTTTCATTCATCAAAGTTTAGAAAGCAGCCGTTTTGATTAAAAACTTACCTTTGTTTTTTTCACAGCCAGAGCAGCTTCCCCCACCCGGAGATCACACGTCATCATTGACTAATCCAGTTTCCTCCAATCACGGCATGGCCCCAGGCAATGCCTACCCTAGGGGGAAAGCCGTGATTGGAGGAAGCTGTATTAGTTATTGATGACGTGTGAAGAGAGGATCTCTGGGTGAGGGAAGCTGCTCTGGCTGTAAAAAAAAACAAAAGTAAGTTTTTAATCAAAACGGGCTGATTTGTAAACTTTCATGAATGAAAGTGCCCCTGTTTTAAATAGTATTTTTTAAAAACGGGCTTTCATTCATCAAAGTTTATCTTCACTTTAAGATGACTTTAAAGGGCCATTATAGTAAAAAAAACATAATTTATGTAAGAACTTACCTGATAAATTCATTTCTTTCAAATTAGCAAGAGTCCATGAGCTAGTGACGTTTGGGATATACATTCCTACCAGGAGGGGCAAAGTTTCTCAAATCTCAAAATGCCTACAAATACACCCCTCACCACACCCACAAATCAGTTTAACGAATAGCCAAAAAGTGGGGTGATAAGAAAAAAGTGTGAAAGCATAAAAAATAAGGAATTGGAATAATTGTGCTTTAAACAAAAAAATCATAACCACCACAAAAAAGGGTGGGCCTCATGGACTCTTGCTAATATGAAAGAAATGAATTTATCAGGTAAGTTCTTACATAAATTATGTTTTCTTTCATGTAATTAGCAAGAGTCCATGAGCTAGTGACGTATGGGATAATGACTACCCAAGATGTGGATCTTTCCACGCAAGAGTCACCAGAGAGGGAGGGATAAAATAAAGACAGCCAATTCCGCTGAAAAATAATCCACACCCAAAATAAAGTTTAAATTTTATAATGAAAAAAACTGAAAACATAAGCAGAAGATTAAAACTGAAACAGCTGCCTGAAGTACTTTTCTACCAAAAACAGCTTCAGAAGAAGAAAACACATCAAAATGGTAGAATTTAGTAAAAGTATGCAAAGAAGACCAAGTTGCTGCTTTGCAAATCTGATCAACCGAAGCTTCATTCCTAAACGCCCAGGAAGTAGAAACTGACCTAGTAGAATGAGCTGTAATCTTTTGAGGCGGAGTTTTACCCGACTCGACATAAGCATGATGAATTAAAGATTTCAACCAAGATGCCAAAGAAATGGCAGAGGCCTTCTGACCTTTCCTAGAACCGGAAAAGATAACAAATAGACTAGAAGACTTTCGGAAATTCTTAGTAGCTTCAACATAATATTTCAAAGCTCTAACTACATCCAAAGAATGCAATGATTTCTCCTTAGAATTCTTAGGATTAGGACATAATGAAGGAACCAAAATTTCTCTACTAATGTTGTTGGAATTCACAACCTTAGGTAAAAATTCAAAAGAAGTTCGCAACACCGCCTTATCCTGATGAAAAATCAGAAAAGGAGACTCACAAGAAAGAGCAGATAATTCAGAAACTCTTCTGGCAGAAGAGATGGCCAAAAGGAACAAAACTTTCCAAGAAAGTAATTTAATGTCCAATGAATGCATAGGTTCAAACGGAGGAGCTTGAAGAGCCCCCAGAACCAAATTCAAACTCCAAGGAGGAGAAATTGACTTAATGACAGGTTTTATACGAACCAAAGCTTGTACAAAACAATGAATATCAGGAAGATTAGCAATCTTTCTGTGAAAAAGAACAGAAAGAGCAGAGATTTGTCCTTTCAAGGAACTTGCAGACAAACCTTTCTCCAAACCATCCTGAAGAAACTGTAAAATTCTCGGAATTCTAAAAGAATGCCAGGAAAAATGATGAGAAAGACACCAAGAAAACATAATTTATGCTTACCTGATAAATTCCTTTCTTCTGTTGTGTGATCAGTCCACGGGTCATCATTACTTCTGGGATATAACTCCTCCCCAACAGGAAATGCAAGAGGATTCACCCAGCAGAGCTGCATATAGCTCCTCCCCTCTACGTCAGTCCCAGTCATTCGACCAAGAATCAACGAGAAAGGAGTAACCAAGGGTGAAGTGGTGACTGGAGTATAATTTAAAAGATATTTACCTGCCTTAAAAACAGGGCGGGCCGTGGACTGATCACACAACAGAAGAAAGGAATTTATCAGGTAAGCATAAATTATGTTTTCTTCTGTTATGTGTGATCAGTCCACGGGTCATCATTACTTCTGGGATACCAATACCAAAGCAAAAGTACACGGATGACGGGAGGGATAGGCAGGCTCATTATACAGAAGGAACCACTGCCTGAAGAACCTTTCTCCCAAAAATAGCCTCCGAAGAAGCAAAAGTGTCAAATTTGTAAAATTTGGAAAAAGTATGAAGCGAAGACCAAGTTGCAGCCTTGCAAATCTGTTCAACAGAGGCCTCATTCTTAAAGGCCCAAGTGGAAGCCACAGCTCTAGTGGAGTGAGCTGTAATTCTTTCAGGAGGCTGCTGTCCAGCAGTCTCATAGGCTAAACGTATTATGCTACGAAGCCAAAAAGAGAGAGAGGTAGCAGAAGCTTTTTGACCTCTCCTCTGTCCAGAATAAACGACAAACAGGGAAGAAGTTTGGCGAAAATCTTTAGTTGCCTGCAAGTAGAACTTGAGGGCACGAACTACATCCAGATTGTGTAGAAGACGTTCCTTCTTTGAAGAAGGATTTGGACACAAGGATGGAACAACAATCTCTTGATTGATGTTCCTGTTAGTGACTACCTTAGGTAAGAACCCAGGTTTAGTACGTAGAACTACCTTGTCTGAGTGAAAGATCAGATAAGGAGAATCACAATGTAGGGCTGATAACTCAGAGACTCTTCGAGCCGAGGAAATAGCCATTAAAAATAGAACTTTCCAAGATAACAATTTTATATCAATGGAATGAAGGGGTTCAAACGGAACACCCTGTAAAACGTTAAGAACTAAGTTTAAACTCCATGGCGGAGCAACAGCTTTAAACACAGGCTTGATCCTAGTTAAAGCCTGACAAAAGGCCTGGACGTCTGGATTTTCTGACAGACGCCTGTGTAACAAGATGGACAGAGCTGAAATCTGTCCCTTTAATGAACTAGCTGATAAACCCTTTTCTAAACCTTCTTGTAGAAAGGACAATATCCTAGGGATCCTAACCTTACTCCAGGAGTAACGTTTGGATTCGCACCAGTATAGGTATTTACGCCATATTTTATGGTAAATCTTTCTGGTAACAGGCTTCCTAGCCTGTATCAGGGTATCAATAACCGACTCAGAAAAACCACGTTTTGATAAAATCAAGCGTTCAATTTCCAAGCAGTCAGTTTCAGAGAAGTTAGATTTTGATGTTTGAATGGACCCTGTATCAGAAGGTCCTGTCTTAGAGGTAGAGACCAAGGCGGACAGGATGACATGTCCACTAGATCTGCATACCAAGTCCTGCGTGGCCATGCAGGCGCTATTAGAATCACTGATGCTCTCTCCTGTTTGATTTTGGCAATCAATCGAGGAAGCAGCGGGAAGGGTGGAAACACATAAGCCATCCCGAAGTTCCAAGGTGCTGTCAAAGCATCTATCAGAACCGCTCCCGGATCCCTGGATCTGGACCCGTAGTGAGGAAGTTTGGCGTTCTGGCGAGACGCCATGAGATCTATCTCTGGTTTGCCCCAACGTCGAAGTATTTGGGCAAAGACCTCCGGATGAAGTTCCCACTCTCCCGGATGAAAAGTCTGGCGACTCAAGAAATCCGCCTCCCAGTTCTCCACTCCCGGGATGTGGATTGCTGACAGGTGGCAAGAGTGAGACTCTGCCCAGCGAATTATCTTTGATACTTCCATCATTGCTAGGGAGCTTCTTGTCCCTCCCTGATGGTTGATGTAAGCTACAGTCGTGATATTGTCCGACTGAAACCTGATGAACCCCCGAGTTGTTAATTGGGGCCAAGCCAGAAGGGCATTGAGAACTGCTCTCAATTCCAGAATGTTTATTGGAAGGAGACTCTCCTCCTGATTCCATAATCCCTGAGCCTTCAGAGAATTCCAGACAGCGCCCCAACCTAGTAGGCTGGCGTCTGTTGTTACAATTGTCCAGTCTGGCCTGCTGAATGGCATCCCCCTGGACAGGTGTGGCCGATAAAGCCACCATAGAAGAGAATTTCTGGTCTCTTGATTCAGATTCAGAGTAGGGGACAAATCTGAGTAATCCCCATTCCACTGACTTAGCATGCACAATTGCAGCGGTCTGAGGTGTAGGCGTGCAAAAGGTACTATGTCCATTGCCGCTACCATTAAGCCGATCACCTCCATGCATTGAGCTACTGACGGGTGTTGAATGGAATGAAGGACACGGCATGCATCTTGAAGCTTTGTTAACCTGTCTTCTGTCAGGTAAATCTTCATTTCTACAGAATCTATAAGAGTCCCCAAGAATGGAACTCTTGTGAGAGGAAAAAGAGAACTCTTCTTTTCGTTCACTTTCCATCCATGCGACCTTAGAAATGCCAGAACTAACTCTGTATGAGACTTGGCAGTTTGAAAGCTTGAAGCTTGTATTAGAATGTCGTCTAGGTACGGAGCTACCGAAATCCCTCACGGTCTTAGTACCGCCAGAAGGGCACCCAGAACCTTTGTGAAGATTCTTGGGGCCGTAGCCAATCCGAATGGAAGAGCTACAAACTGGTAGTGCCTGTCTAGGAAGGCAAACCATAGATACCGGTGATGATCTTTGTGAATCGGTATGTGAAGGTAAGCATCTTTTAAATCCACTGTGGTCATGTACTGACCCTTTTGGATCATGGGTAAGATTGTCCGAATAGTTTCCATTTTGAACGATGGAACTCTTAGGAATTTGTTTAGAATCTTTAAATCTAAGATTGGCCTGAAAGTTCCCTCTTTTTTGGGAACCACAAACAGGTTTGAGTAGAACCCTTGTCCTTGTTCCGACCGCGGAACCGGATGGATCACTCCCATTAATAACAGATCTTGTACACAGCGTAGAAACGCTTCTTTCTTTATCTGGTTTGTTGACAACCTTGACAGATGAAATCTCCCTCTTGGGGGAGATAATTTGAAGTCTAGAAGGTATCCCTGAGATATGATCTCTAGCGCCCAGGGATCCTGAACATCTCTTGCCCAGGCCTGGGCGAAGAGAGAAAGTCTGCCCCCCACTAGATCCGGTCCCGGATCGGGGGCTCTCGGTTCATGCTGTCTTTGGGGCGGCAGCAGGTTTCCTGGCCTGTTTGCCCTTGTTCCAGGACTGGTTAGGCTTCCAGCCTTGCCTGTAACGAGCAACAGCTCCTTCCTGTTTTGGTGCAGTGGAGGTTGATGCTGCTCCTGTTTTGAAATTCCGAAAGGGACGAAAATTAGACTGTCTAGCCTTAGCTTTGGCTTTGTCTTGAGGTAGGGCGTGGCCCTTACCTCCTGTAATGTCAGCGATAATTTCTTTCAAACCGGGCCCAAATAAAGACTGCCCCTTGAAAGGTATATTAAGTAATTTGGACTTAGAAGTAACATCAGCTGACCAGGATTTTAGCCACAGCGCCCTACGTGCCTGTATGGCGAATCCTGAGTTCTTAGCCGTAAGTTTGGTTAAATGTACTACGGCCTCCGAAATGAATGAATTAGCTAGTTTAAGGACTCTAAGCCTGTCCATAATGTCGTCTAGCGTAGATGAACTAAGGTTCTCTTCCAGAGACTCAATCCAAAATGCTGCCGCAGCCGTAATCGGCGCGATACATGCAAGGGGTTGCAATATAAAACCTTGTTGAACAAACATTTTCTTAAGGTAACCCTCTAATTTTTTATCCATTGGATCTGAGAAAGCACAGCTATCCTCCACCGGGATAGTGGTACGCTTAGCTAAAGTAGAAACTGCTCCCTCCACCTTAGGGACCGTTTGCCATAAGTCCCGAGTGGTGGCGTCTATTGGAAACATCTTTCTAAATATTGGAGGGGGTGAGAACGGCACACCGGGTCTATCCCACTCCTTAGTAACAATTTCAGTTAATCTCTTAGGTATAGGAAAAACGTCAGTACTCGCCGGAACCGCAAAGTATTTATCCAACCTGCACAGTTTCTCTGGTATTGCAACGGTGTTACAATCATTGAGAGCTGCTAAGACCTCCCCTAGTAATACACGGAGGTTCTCCAATTTAAATTTAAAATTTGAAATATCTGAATCCAATCTGTTTGGATCAGAACCGTCACCCACAGAATGAAGCTCTCCGTCCTCATGCTCTGCAAGCTGTGACGCAGTATCAGACATGGCCCTAGTATTGTCAGCGCACTCTGTTCTCACCCCAGAGTGATCACGCTTGCCTCTTAGTTCTGGTAATTTAGACAAAACTTCAGTCATAACAGTAGCCATATCATGTAATGTTATCTGTAATGGCCGCCCAGATGTATTAGGCGCCAAAATATCACGCACCTCCCGGGCGGGAGATGCAGGTACTGCCGCGTGAGGCGAGTTAGTCGGCATAACTCTCCCCTCGCAGTTTGGTGAAATTTGTTCACATTGTACAGATTGACTTTTATTTAAAGTAGCATCAATACAGTTAGTACATAAATTTCTATTGGGCTCCACCTTGGCATTGGAACAAATGACACAGATATCTTCCTCTGAGTCAGACATGTTTAACACACTAGCAATAACTAGCAACCTGGTTATAATCTTTTTTAGCAAAAACGTACTGTGCCTCAAAGAGGTACTAAACGATTAAATGACAGTTGAGATAATGAACTGAAAAACAGTTATAGCATCAAACTTTAAAACAACACAACTTTTAGCAAAGGTTTGTTCCCATTAGTAAAATAACAATAATTAAATTTGACATAAAAATTACAGAGCAACGTTTTTATTCACAGTCAATATGAAATTCTCACAGCTCTGCTGAGAGAATATACCTCCCTCCAAAGAAGTTTGAAGACCCCCTGAGATCTGTCAGAGATGAACCGGATCATGCAGGAAATATAAGAGTAGCTGACTGGAAATTTTTGATGCGTAGCAAAGAGCGCCAAAAACGGCCCCTCCCTCTCATACACAGCAGTGAAGAGAAACGAAACTGTCACAATTAAAAGCAAACAACTGCCAAGTGGAAATTAATGCCCAAATATTTATTCACTCAGTACCTCAGCAATGTAAACGATTCTACATTCCAGCAAAAACGTTTAACATGATAAATACTTATTAAAAGGATTAGAGACCTTTAACAGAGTAGTTCCGGTGAAATACCATCCCCAGAATACTGAAGTGTATACATACATGTCATTATAACGGTATGGCAGGATTTTCTCATCAATTCCATTCAGAAAATAAAAACTGCTACATACCTCAATGCAGATTCAACTGCCCGCTGTCCCCTGATCTGAAGCTTTTACCTCCCTCAGATGGCCGAGAACAGCAATATGATCTTAACGACTCCGGTTAAAATCATAGTAAAAAACTCTGGTAGATTCTTCTTCAAACTCTGCCAGAGAAGTAATAACACGCTCCGGTGCTATTGTAAAATAACAAACTTTTGATTGAAGTCATAAAAACTAAGTATAATCACCATAGTCCTCTCACACATCCTATCTAGTCGTTGGGTGCAAGAGAATGACTGGGACTGACGTAGAGGGGAGGAGCTATATGCAGCTCTGCTGGGTGAATCCTCTTGCATTTCCTGTTGGGGAGGAGTTATATCCCAGAAGTAATGATGACCCGTGGACTGATCACACATAACAGAAGAAATATAAGTCTTCCAGACTCTATAATATATCTCCCTAGATACAGATTTACGAGCCTGTAACATAGTATTAATCACAGAGTCAGAGAAACCTCTTTGACTAAGAATCAAGCGTTCAATCTCCATACCTTTAAATTTAAGGATTTGAGATCCTGATGGAAAAAAGGACCTTGCGACAGAAGGTCTGGTCTTAACGGAAGAGTCCACGGTTGGCAAGAGGCCATCCGGACAAGATCCGCATACCAAAACCTGTGAGGCCATGCTGGAGCTACCAGCAGAACAAACGAGCATTCCTTCAGAATCTTGGAGATCACTCTTGGAAGAAGAACTAGAGGCGGAAAGATATAAGCAGGATGATACTTCCAAGGAAGTGACAATGCATCCACTGCTTCCGCTTGAGGATCCCTGGATCTGGACAGATACCTGGGAAGTTTCTTGTTTAGATGAGAGGCCATCAGATCTATTTCTGGAAGTCCCCACATTTGAACAATCTGAAGAAATACCTCTGGGTGAAGAGACCATTCGCCCGGATGCAACGTTTGGCGACTGAGATAATCCGCTTCCCAATTGTCTATACCTGGGATATGAACCGCAGAAACTAGACAGGAGCTGGATTCCGCCCAAACCAGAATTTGAGATACTTCTTTCATAGCTAGAGGACTGTGAGTCCCTCCTTGATGATTGATGTAAGCCACAGATGTGACATTGTCTGTCTGAAAACAAATGAATGATTCTCTCTTTAGAAGAGGCCAAGACTGAAGAGCTCTGAAAATTGCACAGAGTTCCAAAATATTGATCGGTAATCTCACCTCCTGAGATTCCCAAACCCCTTGTGCCGTCAGAGACCCCCACACAGCTCCCCAACCTGTAAGACTTGCATCTGTTGAAATTACAGTCCAGGTCGGAAGAACAAAAGAAGCCCCCTGAACTAAACGATGGTGATCTGTCCACCAGGTCAGAGAGTGTCGTACAATCGGTTTTAAAGATATTAATTGAGATATCTTCGTGTAATCCCTGCACCATTGGTTCAGCATACAGAGCTGAAGAGGTCGCATGTGAAAACGAGCAAAGGGGATCGCGTCCGATGCAGCAGTCATAAGACCTAGAATTTCCATGCATAAGGCTACCGAAGGGAATGATTGTGACTGAAGGTTTCGACAAGCTGAAATCAATTTTAGACGTCTCTTGTCTGTCAAAGATAGAGTCATGGACACTGAATCTATCTGGAAACCCAAAAAGGTTACCCTTGTCTGAGGAATCAATGAACTTTTTAGTAAATTGATCCTCCAACCATGATCTTGCAGAAACAACACAAGTCGATTCGTATGAGATTCTGCTAAATGTGAAGACTGAGCAAGTACCAAGATATCGTCCAAATAAGGAAATACCACAATACCCTGTTCTCTGATTACAGACAGAAGGGCACCGAGAACCTTTGTAAAAATTCTTGGAGCTGTTGCTAGGCCAAACGGCAGAGCCACAAACTGGTAATGCTTGTCTAGGAAAGAGAATCTCAGAAACTGATAGTGATCTGGATGAATCGGAATATGCAGATATGCATCCTGTAAATCTATTGTAGACATATAATGCCCTTGCTGAACAAAAGGCAGGATAGTCCTTACAGTTACCATTTTGAACGTTGGTATCCTTACATAACGATTCAATATTTTTAGATCCAGAACTGGTCTGAAGGAATTCTCCTTCTTTGGTACAATGAAGAGACTTGAATAAAACCCCAGCCCCTGTTCCAGAACTGGAACTGGCATAATTACTCCAGCCAACTCTAGATCTGAAACACATTTCAGAAATGCTTGAGCCTTCGCTGGATTTACTGGGACACGGGAAAGAAAAAATCTCTTTGCAGGAGGTCTCATCTTGAAACCAATTCTGTACCCTTCTGAAACAATGTTCTGAATCCAAAGATTGTGAACGGAATTGATCCAAATTTCTTTGAAAAAACGTTATCTGCCCCCTACCAGCTGAGCTGGAATGAGGGCCGCACCTTCATGTGGACTTAGGAGCTGGCTTTGATTTTCTAAAAGGCTTGGATTTATTCCAGACTGGAGATGGTTTCCAAACTGATACCGCTCCTGAGGATGAAGGATCAGGCTTTTGTTCCTTGTTGTGACGAAAGGAATAAAAACGATTATTTGACCTGAATTTACCTTTAGACTTTTTATCCTGAGGTAAAAAAGCTCCTTTCCCTCCAGTAACAGTTGAGATAATAGAATCCAACTGAGAACCAAATAATTTATTACCCTGGAAAGAAAGGGAAAGCAAAGTAGACTTAGAAGACATATCAGCATTCCAAGTTTTAAGCCATAAAGCTCTTCTAGCTAAAATAGCTAGAGACATATACCTGACATCAACTCTAATGATATCAAAGATGGCATCACAAATAAAATTATTAGCATGTTGAAGCAGAATAATAATGCTATGAGAATTATGATCTGTAACTTGTTGCGCTAAAGCTTCCAATCAAAAAGTTGAAGCTGCAGCAACATCCGCTAAAGATATAGCAGGTCTAAGAAGATTACCTGAACACAAATAAGCTTTTCTTAGAAAGGATTCAATTTTCCTATCTAAAGGATCCTTAAACGAAGTACCATCTGCCGTAGGAATAGTAGTACGCTTAGCAAAAGTAGAGACAGCCCCATCAACCTTAGGGATTTTGTCCCAAAACTCTAATCTGTCAGATGGCACAGGATATAATTGCTTAAAACGTTTAGAAGGAGTAAATGAATTACCCCAATTATTCCATTCCCTGGAAATTACTACAGAAATAGCACCAGGAACAGGAAAAACTTCTGGAATAACTACAGGAGATTTAAAAACCTTATCTAAACGTTTAGATTTAGTATCAAGAGGACCAGAATCCTCAATTTCTAATGCAATTAGGACTTCTTTAAGTAAAGAACGAATAAATTCCATTTTAAATAAATATGAAGATTTATCAGCATCAACCTCTGAGACAGAATCCTCTGAACCAGAAGAACCACTATCAGAATCAGAATGATGATGTTCATTTAAAAATTCATCTGAACAA
Source organism: Bombina bombina (assembly GCF_027579735.1). Lineage (NCBI taxonomy): Eukaryota > Metazoa > Chordata > Amphibia > Anura > Bombinatoridae > Bombina > Bombina bombina. Next base: position 1,224,439,640 of record NC_069501.1, read on the forward strand.
TGAGAAGTTTTAAAAGACTTTTTATGTTTACTAGAAGGAGGAATAACAGACATAGCCTTCATAATGGATTTAGAAACAAAATCTCTTTTGTTATCAGGAACACTCTGAGTATTAGATGTTAACGGAACAGCAATAGGTAATGGAACTTTACTAAAGGAAATATTATCTGCATTAACAAGTTTGTCATGACATTCAATACAAACAACAGCTGGAGGAACAGCTACCAAAAGTTTACAGCAGATACACTTAGCTTTGGCAGCTCCAACACCAGGCAGCGATTTTCCAGAAGTATCTTCTGACTCAGTTGCAACGTGGGACATCTTGCAATATGTAATAGAAAAAACAACATATAAAGCAAAATTAATCAAATTCCTTAAATAACAGTTTCAGGAATGGGAAAAAATGCCAGTGAACAAGCTTCTAGCAACCAGAAGCAATAAATAATGAGACTTAAATAATGTGGAGACGAAAGTGACGCCCATATTTTTTTAGCGCCAAATAAGACGCCCACATTATTTGGCGCCTAAATGCTTTTGCCGCCAAAAATGACGCCACATCCGGAACGCCAACACTTTTGGCGCAAAAGAACGTCAAAAATGACGCAACTTCCGGCGACACGTATGACGCCGGAAACAGAAAAAAAATTTTGCGCCAAAAAAGTCAGCGCCAAGAATGACGCAATAAAATGAAGCATTTTCAGCCCCCGCGAGCCTAACAGCCCACAGGGAAAAAGTCAAATTTTAAGGTAAGAAAAAAATGATTGATTCAAATGCATTATCCCAAATATGAAACTGACTGTCTGAAAATAAGGAATGTTGAACATCCTGAGTCAAGGCAAATAAATGTTTGAATACATATATTTAGAACTTTATAAAAAAGTGCCCAACCATAGCTTAGAGTGTCACAGAAAATAAGACTTACTTACCCCAGGACACTCAACTACATGTTTGTAGAAAGCCAAACCAGTACTGAAACGAAAATCAGCAGAGGTAATGGTATATATATATATATAAAAGAGTATATCGTCGATCTGAAAAGGGAGGTAAGAGATGAATCTCCACGACCGATAACAGAGAACCTATGAAATAGACCCCGTAGAAGGAGATCATTGAATTCAAATAGGCAATACTCTCCTCACATCCCTCTGACATTCACTGCACGCTGAGAGGAAAACCGGGCTCCAACCTGCTGCGGAGCGCATATCAACGTAGAATCTAGCACAAACTTACTTCACCACCTCCATAGGAGGCAAAGTTTGTAAAACTGATTTGTGGGTGGGGTGAGGGGTGTATTTGTAGGCATTTTGAGGTTTGGGAAACTTTGCCCCTCCTGGTAGGAATGTATATCCCAAACGTCACTAGCTCATGGACTCTTGCTAATTACATGAAAGAAATGACACTCTAGTAACTATGCACCTCAATGCTTAACCCTATCTTCTATGTGTGTAACTAGCCCTGCTGATTGGCTCAGCAGCAGTTTATGCTCTAAACCAACAGTGCACCGCAGATCTCAATCTGTACTTTAACTGTGTGTTTAACCAATGCAAAAGGTCCCTAGTCTTAAAATTACAGGGTCTAACAAATTAAATGTACCTTAAAGTTGTACTACTAGTCACCAGACAGAAGGAAGTGTGACCAAGAGAAGAGCTCCAAATTGCTTATTTGTACATTGTAGTGCCCTATGTGTTTAACCCCCACAAAGCTGTTAAAAAAATATTTAAAGTTATGTTTGGTATCTACAAAGACCTGCTGGTCCAGAGCAGAAACAGCCACTGAACCAATCAACAACGGCTGTTGTGTAACCCTTTGAAGGTGTTAAACATATAGACTTGCAGAGTCAGCAGAGCAAAGAAAGTATGGCATGTAATTTGTGCACTATAATATCCCTTTAATAACAAAAGTTACCACATGCAATAGGTTTCAAAGTTCTTGTCAGCAAATGAAATATGTCCTCAATGAAATGTTTTCGAACCATGCATGTTTGCTTAAATTTAGTGAGAGTTCAATTATTTTGTGCGGGTCAAAACAGCTGTGATGATGTTTATGAAACACACAAAAGGTGATACTCTGAACTCACAATGAACATATATCAATTAAACACTGAGTATTCTTGTGCAATACTAAATTAGTATTTACATTCTCTCTATTTAAAAAACACACCCCCACACACAAACCCACAGACACCCACACACACATATATACCCCTCACACACAAACCCACAGACACCCACACATGCACACACATATATACACCCCCCAAACACACACACACAAACCCACATATATACACCTCCACACACAAACCCACAGACACCCACATATATACACCCCCCCACACACACACACCCACAGACACCCACACCTGCACACACATATATACACCCCCCCACACACACACACACACAAACACACACATGCACACACATATATACACCCCCCACACACACACAAACCCAGACACCCACACATGCACACACATATACACATGCACACACATATATACACCCCCCCCCCACACACACACATATATATACCCCCCACACACACACACACAAACCCACAGACACCCACACATGTACACACATATATACACCCCCTCACAGACACACACACAAACCCACAGACACCCACACAAATATATACACCCCCCACACACACAAACAAACCCACAGACACCCACACATGCACACACATATATACACCCCCCCACAGACACCCACACATGCATACACCCCCCCACACATGCACACACATATATACACCCCCCCACACACACAAACAAACCCACAGACACCCACAAATATATATATATGTATTCCAAATATATGCACTCCATAAAACAATGTTCATCAGTGCCACGGTGCTGTATAATGGATCCAAATAATTTAGCAAAAATAAACACTCATTGGTCTTTGCAGTAAAACGTCACATTTAATATATCAAGATTAAAAATAGAGCATAACGTTTCGAGACCACATTGGTCCCTTTGTCAAATGCAGATACAAAGATCAAACAATCTTACCTTATCAACTTATCAGGTAAGATTGTTTGATTGCATCTGCATTTGATAAAGGGACCAATGTGGTCTTGAAATGTTATGCTCTATTTTTAATCTTGATATATTAAATGTGACGTTTTACTGCAAAGTCCAATGAATGCTTATTTTTGCTAAACTATATATATATATATATATATATTTATATTACACACACACACAAACATGCGCGCGTGTGTTATCTATCTTTTTAAACAAAAAAAAGAAAGAAAACTATCCCTTTAATACATTTTGAACTGAAGTGTAAGCAAAATGAGGAAGCCAGGCTGAGAGCATCCCCTAGCCAACAAACCTGCTGCATGCGGACTTACCTGGATAATAATTTCAGAAGGCACTTCCTCCACTCTCTTCTGTGGCACATTCTGTATTTGAATAATCTGGCTGGTGACAGGAATGTCAACTTTCCTAGTTAGAGGGGGCGGTGGCGGAAGAGGAACAGGAAGAGCAGAAGGAGGAGTTGCTGTAATTATAGGGGCTGGGAAACATTTTGGAAGGGGTGGCACTGTAGCAGTCACTGTGCCTGACACAGGAAGCCTTTGTATCTGTGTTGGTATTGAGGCTTCTGTTAAAATGGGCATGGGCTTGATAATAGGGGTAGATTTATTTGGGGGATCCACAATCATAGGTTCTACGTTCGTGTCAATATCAGCCTCCATCATAGACATCTTTAGTATATCTGCTACAGACACCTTCTCAGCCTTTGTGGTTGAGGGCAAGATGCTGGCAACTGCTGGGGTGAGCTTGGGCAGACATTCTGTAATAGCAGCCTTTGAAACCGTAGGAGGCTGATGTCCTTCAAATGTTATTTTGGTAACCGCTGATCCTTGTGATACAACTGGATGTGATATCTAGGAAAGGAAACAAAATTAAATTGCATTAACCGGCATACTAGTCCTGCATATGATTTGTATAACTATAAAAAAGAGGCACAACAAAACACACTTTATTCCATTTTGTTTAGACAAAATAATTTCAAATATTTCCCAAAAAAGGTTTTGCTACAATATATATATAAATCCGTATATAGAAGGGCTATCTCAGGATTTGTAAATACAAAAATGAAAAAAAAAAATATTTTTTCATTACATCAACAAAGAAAGGTCAACGTTTCGGCCCTCATTCAGGCCTTCATCAGGACATATTAAATCTGCAAACAGCTGTGCGGCGGAACTCCCAGACAGAAAAAAGGCGTGTAAAAATGAGGGCCGAAACGTCGACCATTCTTTGTTAATGTAACAAATAAAGAAAAATGTTTTCATTTTTGTATTTACAAATCCTGAGAGTGCCCTTCTATATACGGATTTACATACTTATTTTTTGAGGATTGCAGCCAGGTCTACTACACACCACCTAGGTTGGAGTGCTGGGCTACAGGCTAATTGATACATTATATATATATATATATATAAATAAAACAAAACTTACTCCTTAAATACCCCACCACCAATTAACAAAAGTGTGGCAAGCTGTGCACCAGCGTCCTCCCTGCACTACTGAGCATGTGCGGGACTGACTATGGTGAGCCAGAAATGCCAAAAATAAAAGCAAAGGATAATATGGCTGGACATAACAGGATGCGTTGCTTAGCAACCCCAATAGAAACAATACTGAACAGAAGATGCCTATCTATGCACCAATGTTAAATGCTACAGATTGTGATATATGTGAGCAAGGCAACCTTTCAGGAACTGCAAACTATGGCAGTTAAATCCTGAAACGTAGTAACAAACGTACTTAAAGGGACATTAAACCCAATATTTTTCTCTCATGATTCAGGTAGAGAATAAAATTTTAAACAACTTTCTAATTTACTTCTATTATCTAATTTGTTCCATTCTCTTAGTATCATTTGTTGAAGGATCAGCAATGCATTAATGGTTTCTAACTGAACACATTGGTGAGCCAATCACAATTGATATTTATATTCAGCCACCAATCAATAGCTAGATCCTAGGTTCTCTGCTGCTTCTGAGCTTGCCTAGATAAACCTTTCAGCAAAGGATAACAAGAGAATAAAGCAAATTAAATGATAGAAGTAAATTGGAAAGTTGTTTAAATTTGTATTCTCTATCTGAATCACGAAAGAAAATTTTTGGGTTTCATGTCCCTTTAAATGTGCCTATTAGCCCAAAAAACATAATTTATGTAAGAACTTACCTGATAAATTCATTTCTTTCATATTAGCAAGAGTCCATGAGCTAGTGACGTATGGGATATACATTCCTACCAGGAGGGGCAAAGTTTCCCAAACCTCAAAATGCCTATAAATACACCCCTCACCACACCCACAATTCAGTTTAACGAATAGCCAAGAAGTGGGGTGATAAAAAAGTGCGAAAGCATATAAAATAAGGAATTGGAATAATTGTGCTTTATACAAAATCATAACCACCACAAAAAAAGGGCGGGCCTCATGGACTCTTGCTAATATGAAAGAAATGAATTTATCAGGTAAGTTCTTACATAAATTATGTTTTCTTTCATGTAATTAGCAAGAGTCCATGAGCTAGTGACGTATGGGATAATGACTACCCAAGATGTGGATCTTTCCACACAAGAGTCACTAGAGAGGGAGGGATAAAATAAAGACAGCCAATTCCTGCTGAAAATAATCCACACCCAAAATAAAGTTTAACGAAAAACATAAGCAGAAGATTCAAACTGAAACCGCTGCCTGAAGTACTTTTCTACCAAAAACTGCTTCAGAAGAAGAAAATACATCAAAATGGTAGAATTTAGTAAAAGTATGCAAAGAGGACCAAGTTGCTGCTTTGCAGATCTGGTCAACCGAAGCTTCATTCCTAAACGCCCAGGAAGTAGATACTGACCTAGTAGAATGAGCTGTAATTCTCTGAGGCGGAATTTTACCCGACTCAACATAGGCAAGATGAATTAAAGATTTCAACCAAGATGCCAAAGAAATGGCAGAAGCTTTCTGGCCTTTCCTAGAACCGGAAAAGATAACAAATAGACTAGAAGTCTTACGGAAAGATTTCGTAGCTTCAACATAATATTTCAAAGCTCTAACAACATCCAAAGAATGCAACGATTTCTCCTTAGAATTCTTAGGATTAGGACATAATGAAGGAACCACAATTTCTCTACTAATGTTGTTGGAATTCACAACTTTAGGTAAAAATTCAAAAGAAGTTCGCAACACCGCCTTATCCTGATGAAAAATCAGAAAAGGAGACTCACAAGAAAGAGCAGATAATTCAGAAACTCTTCTAGCAGAAGAGATGGCCAAAAGGAACAAAACTTTCCAAGAAAGTAATTTAATGTCCAATGAATGCATAGGTTCAAACTGAGGAGCTTGAAGAGCTCCCAGAACCAAATTCAAACTCCAAGGAGGAGAAATTGACTTAATGACAGGTTTTATACGAACCAAAGCTTGTACAAAACAATGAATATCAGGAAGAATAGCAATCTTTCTGTGAAAAAGAACAGAAAGAGCAGAGATTTGTCCTTTCAAAGAACTTGCGGACAAACCCTTATCTAAACCATCCTGAAGAAACTGTAAAATTCTCGGTATTCTAAAAGAATGCCAAGAAAAATGATGAGAAAGACACCAAGAAATATAAGTCTTCCAGACTCTATAATATATCTCTCGAGATACAGATTTACGAGCCTGTAACATAGTATTAATCACGGAGTCAGAGAAACCTCTTTGACCAAGAATCAAGCGTTCAATCTCCATACCTTTAAATTTAAGGATTTCAGATCCTGATGGAAAAAAGGACCTTGTGACAGAAGGTCTGGTCTTAACGGAAGAGTCCACGGTTGGCAAGAGGCCATCCGGACAAGATCCGCATACCAAAACCTGTGAGGCCATGCTGGAGCTACCAGCAGAACAAACGAGCATTCCTTCAGAATCTTGGAGATCACTCTTGGAAGAAGAACTAGAGGCGGAAAGATATAGGCAGGATGATACTTCCAAGGAAGTGATAATGCATCCACTGCCTCCGCCTGAGGATCCCGGGATCTGGACAGATACCTGGAAGTTTCTTGTTTAGATGGGACGCCATCAGATCTATTTCTGGAAGTTCCCACATTTGAACAATCTGAAGAAATACCTCTGGGTGAAGAGACCATTCGCCCGGATGCAACGTTTGGCGACTTAGATAATCCGCTTCCCAATTGTCTACACCTGGGATATGAACCGCAGAGATTAGACAGGAGCTGGATTCCGCCCAAACCAAAATTCGAGATACTTCTTTCATAGCCAGAGGACTGTGAGTCCCTCCTTGATGATTGATGTATGCCACAGTTGTGACATTGTCTGTCTGAAAACAAATGAACGATTCTCTCTTCAGAAGAGGCCAAAACTGAAGAGCTCTGAAAATTGCACGGAGTTCCAAGATATTGATAGGTAATCTCACCTCCTGAGATTCCCAAACTCCCTGTGCCGTCAGAGATCCCCACACAGCTCCCCAACCCGTGAGACTTGCATCTGTTGAAATTACAGTCCAGGTCGGAAGCACAAAAGAAGCCCCCTGAATTAAACGATGGTGATCTGTCCACCATGTTAGAGAGTGCCGAACAATCGGTTTTAAAGATATTGTTTGAGATATCTTCGTGTAATCCTTGCACCATTGCTTCAGCATACAGAGCTGAAGAGGTCGCATGTGAAAACGAGCAAAGGGGATCGCGTCCGATGCAGCAGTCATAAGACCTAGAATTTCCATGCATAAGGCTACCGAAGGGAATGATTGTGACTGAAGGTTTCGACAAGCTGCAATCAATTTTAGACGTCTCTTGTCTGTTAAAGACAGAGTCATGGATACTGAATCCATCTGGAAACCCAGAAAGGTTACCCTTGTCTGAGGAATCAAAGAACTTTTTGGTAAATTGATCCTCCAACCATGATCTTGAAGAGACAACACAAGTCGATTCGTATGAGATTCTGCTAAATGTAAAGACTGAGCAAGTACCAAGATATCGTCCAAATAAGGAAATACCACAATACCCTGTTCTCTGATTACAGACAGAAGGGCACCGAGAACCTTTGTAAAAATTCTTGGAGCTGTAGCTAGGCCAAACGGCAGAGCCACAAACTGGTAATGCTTGTCCAGAAAAGAGAATCTCAGGAACTGAAAATGATCTGGATGAATCGGAATATGCAGATATGCATCCTGTAAATCTATTGTGGACATATAATTCCCTTGCAGAACAAAAGGCAGGATAATCCTTATAGTTACCATTTTGAACGTTGGTATCCTTACATAACGATTCAATATTTTTAGATCCAGAACTGGTCTGAAGGAATTCTCCTTCTTTGGTACAATGAAGAGATTTGAATAAAACCCCATCCCCTGTTCCTGAACTGGAACTGGCATAATTACTCCAGTCAACTCTAGATCTGAAACACATTTCAGAAATGCTTGAGCTTTTACTGGATTTACTGGGACACGGGAAAGAAAAAATCTCTTTGCAGGAGGTCTTATCTTGAAACCAATTCTGTACCCTTCTGAAACAATGTTCTGAATCCAAAGATTGTGAACAGAATTGATCCAAATTTCCTTGAAAAAACGTAACCTGCCCCCTACCAGCTGAGCTGGAATGAGGGCCGCACCTTCATGTGGACTTAGAAGCAGGCTTTGCCTTTCTAGCTGGCTTGGATTTATTCCAGACTGGAGATGGTTTCCAAACTGAAACTGCTCCTGAGGATGAAGGATCAGGCTTTTGTTCTTTGTTGAAACGAAAGGAACGAAAACGATTATTAGCTCTGCTTTTACCTTTAGATTTTTTATCCTGTGGTAAAAAAGTTCCTTTCCCACCAGTAACAGTTGAAATGATGGAATCCAACTGAGAACCAAATAATTTATTACCCTGGAAAGAAATAGAAAGTAAAGTTGATTTAGAAGCCATATCAGCATTCCAAGTTTTAAGCCATAAAGCTCTTCTAGCTAAAATAGCTAGAGACATAAACCTGACATCAACTCTGATAATATCAAAAATGGCATCACAGATAAAATTATTAGCATGCTGAAGAAGAATAATAATGTCATGAGAATCACGATGTGTTACTTGTTGCGCTAAAGTTTCCAACCAAAAAGTTGAAGCTGCAGCAACATCAGCCAAAGATATAGCAGGTCTAAGAATATTACCTGAACACAGATAAGCTTTTCTTAGAAAGGACTCAATTTTCCTATCTAGAGGATCCTTAAACGAAGTACCATCTGACGTAGGAATAGTAGTACGTTTAGCAAGGGTAGAAATAGCCCCATCAACTTTAGGGATTTTGTCCCAAAATTCTAATCTGTCAGACGGCACAGGATATAAATGCTTAAAACGTTTAGAAGGAGTAAATGAATTACCCAATTTATCCCATTCTTTGGAAATTACTGCAGAAATAGCATTAGGAACAGGAAAAACTTCTGGAATAACCACAGGAGCTTTAAATACCTTATCTAAACGTTTAGAATTAGTATCAAGAGGACTAGAATCCTCTATTTCTAAAGCAATTAGAACTTCTTTAAGTAAAGAACGAATAAATTCCATTTTAAATAAATATGAAGATTTATCAGCATCAACCTCAGAGACAGAATCCTCTGAACCAGAGGAGTCATCAGAATCAGAATGATGATGTTCATTTAAAAATTCATCTGTAGGGAGAGAAGTTTTAAAAGATTTTTTACGTTTACTAGAAGGAGAAATAACAGACATAGCCTTCTTTATGGATTCAGAAACAAAATCTCTTATATTATCAGGAACATTCTGCACCTTAGATGTTGAGGGAACTGCAACAGGCAATGGTACTTTACTAAAGGAAATATTATCTGCTTTAACAAGTTTGTCATGACAATCAATACAAACAACAGCTGGAGAAATAGCTACCAAAAGTTTACAGCAGATACACTTAGCTTTGGTAGATTCAGCACTTGACAGCGATTTTCCTGTAGTATCTTCTGGCTCAGATGCAACGGGAGACATCTTGCAATATGTAAGAGAAAAAACAACATATAAAGCAAAATTGATCAAATTCCTTAAATGACAGTTTCAGGAATGGGAAAAAATGCCAAAGAACAAGCTTCTAGCAACCAGAAGCAATAAAAAATGAGACTGAAATAATGTGGAGACAAAAGCGACGCCCATATTTTTTCGCGCCAAATAAGACGCCCACATTATTTGGCGCCTAAATGCTTTTTGGCGCCAAAAATGACGCCACATCCGGAACGCCGACATTTTTTGGCGCGAAATAACGTCAAAGAATGACGCAACTTCCGGCGACACGTATGACGCCGGAAACGGAAATAGAATTTTTGCGCCAAAAAAGTCCGCGCCAAGAATGACGCAATAAAATGAAGCATTTTCAGCCCCCGCGAGCCTAACAGCCCACAGGGAAAAAGTCAAATTTTAAGGTAAGAAAAAATGGTCAAATCAAAATGCATTATCCCAAATATGAAACTGACTGTCTGAAAATAAGGAAAGTTGAACATTCTGAGTCAAGGCAAATAAATGTTTGAATACATATATTTAGAACTTTATAAACAAAGTGCCCAACCATAGCTTGGAGTGTCACAGAAAATAAGACTTACTTACCCCAGGACACTCATCTACATATAGCAGATAGCCAAACCAGTACTGAAACGAGAATCAGCAGAGGTAATGGTATATATAAGAGTATATCGTCGATCTGAAAAGGGAGGTAAGAGATGAATCTCTACGACCGATAACAGAGAACCTATGAAATAGACCCCTTAGAAGGAGATCACTGCATTCAAATAGGCAATACTCTCCTCACATCCCTCTGACATTCACTGCACGCTGAGAGGAAAACCGGGCTCCAACTTGCTGCGGAGCGCATATCAACGTAGAATCTAGCACAAACTTACTTCACCACCTCCATCGGAGGCAAAGTTTGTAAAACTGAATTGTGGGTGTGGTGAGGGGTGTATTTATAGGCATTTTGAGGTTTGGGAAACTTTGCCCCTCCTGGTAGGAATGTATATCCCATACGTCACTAGCTCATGGACTCTTGCTAATTACATGAAAGAAAGGTACATCACTATGTGTAGCGCATCCAAACTGCTATCCACATAGAACTCAGCTCATGTTGAAAACTTAGAAAATAATATAGCCAAAAATGACCATAAATACATATACATAAAGGGTACCAATCTGGGAATAAACTTGTGCAAAGATATTTACAAAAATATACAGTATTCTAGAAAAATATGCAGAAACATGTAAAAATGCAAATATACGTAAAGTTAGCCCAAAGGGACTGTCAATAAAGACCAGGGTGTTGGACACAATGTGATCACTATTCTTGTTAGTACTAGAATATAATACATCCGTATACTCATACTGAAACATTATTAAAGGTGTTAATAACAATCAGCTCACACATTGTCAAATTTACAAAAAACATTGCAAATCAAAATGGGTGTTTAGACCCTTAGGTACTAAGGTATGGATGCACCTGGTTTCACGCTGCAATAGAATTCTCGCTCGGTCCCCCCCACGTGAAGGAGTGGGACATGGTCAATTATAATGTATGCAAATGGATTTGTTCAAACACAGAAAATTCAGAGAGGGGATATCTTGAACGAACACTCAATGCATCAATGGATAAAGTCAAAGATCTGACACAAGAAACGTTGCTAATCAAGAAGAGTATTGCAAGTACGGAGAAGCCACGGATGACCTTTGTTACTAAGTATACCCCTGACAAACTGCGGTTGAACAACATTATAAAAGAACTGGGATATTCTGTCCAGTGATCCGGGTTTACCTTTCAAACAGCACGATCTACCAAGAATTGGATATAGGAGAGGTAGAACTCTCAAGGACATTCTAATGAGATCTGACAACAGGCCCAGCTACACTACCACTACTTGGCTTGGGGCACCTAAATCTGGATGTTTTCAGTGCAGTGGATGTACCATATGCAGTGGAATGATTCAGAGTTCATACTTTGTCCATCCATGGCATAACAAAAAATATGCCATCAAGCATAGGGTAACTTGTACTACAAAATATGTAGTGTACATGTTACATTGCAATTGTGGCAAATATTACATTGGCAAGACCAATGACGATCTGCGCACGCAAATGGCTAATCACAGGGCTGACATACGCCACGCACTGAATACCTGTACAAGTGATCAACCAGTGGCCAGATATTTCTTGGCAGCCAAACATACGGTGGCCGATTTGCGGGTCATTATAATTGACCATGTCCCGCCCCTTCACTTGGGGGGGGGGGGGGGGTGTAGCGAGAATTCTATTGCATGGTGAAACCAGGTGGATCCATACCTTGGACACCTTAGTACATAAGGGTCTCAACACCCATTTTGATTTGCAATGTTTTTGTAATAACATTTCAGTATAAGTATACGGGTGTATTATATTCCAGTACTAACAGTCCCTTTGGGCTAACTATATATATATTTGCATTTTTACATGTTTCTGCATATTTTTGTATAATACTGTATATTTTTGTAAATATCTTTGCACAAGTTTATTCCCACATGTGTACCCTTTTTGTATCTATGTATTTATGGTAATTTTTGGCTATATTATTTTCTAAGTTTTCAACATGCGCCGAGTTCTATGTGGATAGTGGTTTGGATGCGCTACACAGTGATGTACCTTTTTGGGCTAATAGGTACATTTAAGTATGTTTGTTACTACGTTTCAGGATTTAACTGCCATAGTTTGCAGTTCCTGAAAAGTTGCGTCGCTCACATATCACGATCTGTAGCATTTACCACTTAATATTGGTGCATAGTTAGGCATCTTCTGTTCAGTATTGTTTCAATTGCAGTTGCTAAGCAACGCATCCTGTTATGTCCAGCCATATTATGCTTTGCTTTTATTTTTGGCATTTCTAGTTCACCATAGTAAGTCCCGCACATGCTCAGTAGCGAAGAGACGACGACGACGGTGCAGTTTGCCACACTTGTGTTAATTGGTGGTGTAAGTTTTGTTCTTTATGTATGTCTGTCTAAGGAAGGGGCACCACCGCAAAAACGTCACAATTTCCAAACAGTGAGTGCCTTTGCCTTTGTTGTTTTGATGTATACTTGGTCTGCATAGAGTTGTTTGCATATTCTGCCTGCTATTGAGTGCCAACCCCTGCTTGCTTTACTATATATATATATAATTATTTTTTTACTTCATAAGATGGTGCTATTGCCAGTGTGTGTGTGTGTGGCCATCGAGTGTTAATGACAGCCAAGGTTAACTCTTCAACAAAGGATACCAAAGAAATAATGAAAATTTGATAAAAGAAGGGATCTAAAAAGGACACAATCTGTCAGAATTTTGAAAGTTTAATTTTGGCTTTACTGTCCCCTTAAACAAGTCCAGCTAAATAAAGTCCTGCAGCACAACTATAACCTATACAACCACACAAAGGCACATCGTATTGTCTCACAGTAGAGGACACCCTGCTTCTCATTTAGGGCCCAATAATCTAACGCTCTCCATTCTGGTGAGATTATCTAAATTGTCATCTCACTAAAACAAGGTCCTTCAAAGCACTCTAGAAAGGCAAATTTTAGCTTGAATACTTTGTATTTAAACACTTAATGCCCTTAGGAAGTTCCATGCATTATTTGAATAACATTTATTATAGCTCCATCCGTAATGCCAGCAGGCAAAGATCCGCTAGGTGGCAGCAATCCCAGGAAAAGTAAATTACAAAGGGAGTTCCCTTTATGACTAACTGCACAGTTGGTCCTCCAGTCATAGTCTGTAATCGCAATTGTGCACAATATTTACACAGTATGTTAAATATAGGTGACAACAGCATGTGTACATTTCATGTAAAGTGCATATTTGTAACCAGCTCACGGTTACTTTACGGATGACGGAGTTCCTTACCTGAGTTGTATGATGTTTCTCAGCAGAGATGGACATCTGCACTGGAGTCTGTGAGAGTTGGGACTGCATGTAAATCTTCTGGCTTTGTATTTGCTGCAGCTTGGGCAGCTGCTGTGTGGTTTTTACTGCCAGTACTTGCACTACTGTCTGCTGAGGCTGTGTTACCAGGTTAGGAAGGTGCCTCTCCTTGATCAGCATGTGGCGCTGTTGCATGTGCTCCTGTTGCAGTGGGCTAATCTTCTGCTGTCTAATTGACAGCTGCGCAGTCTGCTGGATTTTGTGCTGGATCTGCTCCGGCTGCAGCTGGATTATTTGCTTCTGCTTTGTCTGCAGGGACTGCACAGTCTTTACCTGGAGATGTGCTCCTTCTTGGTGCAGATGGATTTGTTTCTGCTGCTTCTGAGCAAGGGCAGCTCTGTAGAAGAGACCAGTCTGAGGGTCCAATGTGTCCATCTCCTCAACTTCCCCTTCCTCTGTGATGGTTTCTTCTGTTCTCTTGGTGAATGCTGCATGACTGCTTAATGCCTGTAAATTATACACAGCAAAAATAGTATAAAAATCAGTACACATGTTCTCTCCATATACACAATGTTCCAGATGTGATGCGTAGAGATAGTATGATGATAACTAGTACTTGTGATAGTATGATGATAACTAGTACTTGTGATAGGTAGAGATAACATGATAATAACTAGTACGTGTGATAGTAAGATAATAACTAGTATGTGACACGTGTGGTGGGTAGTTATAGTATGATAACTAGTACTTGTGATAGGTAGAGATAACATCATAATAACTAGTATGTGTGATAGTAAGATAATAACTAGTATGTGACACGTGTGGTGGGTAGTTATAGTATGATAACTAGTACTTGTGATAGGTAGAGATAACATCATAATAACTAGTATGTGTGATAGTAAGATAATAACTAGTATGTGTGGTGGGTAGTTATAGTATGATAACTAGTACTTGTGATAGGTAGCGATAACATGATAATAACTAGTATGTGTGATAGTATGATAACTAGTACTTGTGATAGGTAGAGATAACATGATAATAACTAGTATGTGTGATAGTATGATAACTAGTACTTGTGATAGGTAGCGATAACATGATAACTAGTATGTAGGATAGTATGATAACTAGTACTTGTGATAGGTAGAGATAACATGATAATAACTAGTATGTGTGATAGTATGATAACTAGTACTTGTGATAGGTAGCGATAACATGATAACTAGTATGTGTGATAGTATGATAACTAGTACTTGTGATAGGTAGAGATAACATGATAATAACTAGTATGTGTGATAGTATGATAACTAGTACTTGTGATAGGTAGAGATAACATGATAACTAGTATGTGTGATAGTATGATAACTAGAACTTGTGATGGGTAGAGATAGTATTATAATAACTAGTATGTGTGATAGTATGATAACTAGTACTTGTGATAGGTAGAGATAACATGATAATAATAACTAGTACTTGTGATAGGTAGAGATAACATGATAACTAGTATGTGTGATAGTATGATAACTAGTACTTGTGATAGGTAGAGATAACATGATAATAACTAGTATGTGTGATAGTATGATAACTAGAACTTGTGATGGGTAGAGATAGTATGATAATAACTAGTATGTGTGATAGTATGATAACTAGAACTTGTGATAGGTAGAGATAACATGATAATAAATAGTATGTGTGATAGTATGATAACTAGTACTTGTGATAACATGATAACTAGTACTTGTGATAACATGATAACTAGTATGTAGGATAGTATGATAACTAGTACTTGTGATAGGTAGAGATAACATGATAACGAGTATGTGTGATAGTATGATAACTAGTACTTGTGATAGGTAGAGATAACATGATAATAACTAGTATGTGTGATAGTATGATAACTAGAACTTGTGATGGGTAGAGATAGTATGATAATAACTAGTATGTGTGATAGTATGATAACTAGAACTTGTGATGGGTAGAGATAGCATGATAATAACTAGTATGTGTGATAGTATGATGACAACTAGTACTTGTGATGGGCAGAGATAGTATGATGATAACAAGTACTTGTGATATTATGATAACTAGTACTTGTGATGGGTAGAGATAGTATGATGATAACTAGTATTTTTGATGGGTAGAGATAGCATTATGATAACTAGTACTTGTGATGGGTAGAGATAGTATGATGATAACTAGTACTTGTGATATTATGATAACTAGTACTTGTGATGGGTAGAGATAGTATGATGATAACTAGTACGTGTGATATTATGATAACTAGTACTTGTGATGGGTAGAGATAGTATGATGATAACTAGTACTTGTGATGGGTAGAGATAGTATGATGATAACTAGTACTTGTGATATTATGATAACTAGTACTTGTGATGGGTAGAGATAGTATGATGATAACTAGTATTTTTGATGGGTAGAGATAGCATTATGATAACTAGTACTTGTGATGGGTAGAGATAGTATGATGATAACTAGTACTTGTGATATTATGATAACTAGTACTTGTGATGGGTAGAGATAGTATGATGATAACTAGTACTTGTGATATTATGATAACTAGTACTTGTGATGGGTAGAGATAGTATGATGATAACTAGTACTTGTGATGGCTAGAAATATTATGATGATAACTAAGCAATGCAACAAGATCAACAAATTGGTCTAGAATGTGGTGGATCAAAACTACAAAACCTCAAATTTAGTAAGAAATATCGGTGTTATGTTTGACAGTGACCTCCCTCTAAAGCATCATAAATCAGCCACAGTACAAGCCTCATTCTTTCTTTTAAAGAATATTGCCATGATCAAGCACCCAATTCCTACAGATATTCCCACCATGACCCATGCATTGGCGACATCACATTTGGACTACAGCAATGCACTTTATTATGGTCTCCCAGAAAAACTACTCTATCGCCTTCAGTTGGTACAAACGCTGCAGCAAAGGCTTAAAACTGGCCAGCTAAACTCTTGCCATATACCACCTATCCGCCACTCTCTGCACTGGCTGCCAATAAAATGGTGCATACTATACAAAAAAGGCCTGCTATCGTACAAATCTCTGCATGATCAAGATATTTAAAATAATTACTAGTGCTGTATAGGTCCCAACTTGCATGCTTCGATCAGCACATGCACAAAAGCTAAAAGTGCCAAGAATTCACAAAAAATGTGGTTTGCAAGCTTATAGCCGTGCCGCTCCATCTCTATGGAACACTCTCCCAAGCACAGTGAAAGTAGCCAGTTCTCTGGACATTTTCAAACAAGGACTCAAGACCTACCTATTTATACATGTCTTTCAGGAATCAAATGTTTAACTTCTAACCCTGAAAATATCCCTTATGTAAAGCAATCTGAGTCCAACCCAGAGAAAATCACTATTAAAAGTTGCAGTTATTATTATTATGTGTTAGTTTTACTGTATAGAACACAAACTCAAAGTTTCATAAGCTTATAATTATTTTTGGTTACAAGCACAAAAAAACATAAATTTATGCTTACTAGATAAATTCCTTTCCTTCCTGGCAGGGAGAGTCCACAACTTCATTCCATATTTTTGGGAAATACAACACCTGGCCACCAGGAGGAGGCAAAGACACCCCTGCCAAAGGCTTAAATATCCCTCCCACTTCCCCTATCCCAGTGTCATTCTGCCAAGGGAAAAAGAAAAAGTAGGAAAACATCAGGGTATAAAGGTGCCAGAAGTTATATAAAAACAGAATTTATGCTTACCTGATAAATTTCTTTCTTTTGCGATGTACAGAGTCCACAGATTCATCCTAACTTGTGGGATATTGTCCTTCGTGACAGGAAGTAGCAAAGAGAGCACCACAGCAGAGCTGTCACCATAGCTCCCCCCTTAACTCCACCCCCCAGTCATTCGACCGAAGGCCAAGGAAGAAAAAGGAGAAACTATAAGGTGCAGAGGTGACTGAAGTTTACATAAAAAAAATACTATCTGTCTTGAATAGACAGGGCGGGCCGTGGACTCTGTACATCGCAAAAGAAAGAAATTTATCAGGTAAGCATAAATTCTGTTTTCTTTAGCAAGATGTACCGAGTCCACGGATTCATCCTAACTTGTGGGATACCTATACCAAAACTTTAGGACACTGATGAAGGGAGGGACAAGATAGGAACCTAAACGGAAGGCACCACTGCTTGCAAAACCTTTCTCCCAAAAATAGCCTCCGAAGAAGCAAAAGTATCAAATTTGTAAAATTTGGAAAAGGTATGAAGCGAAAACCAAGTCGCAGCCTTAAAAATCTGTTCAACAGAAGCATCATTTTGAAAAGCCCATGTGGAAGCCACCGCTCTAGTGGAGCGAGCTGTAATTCTTTCAGGAGGCTGCTGTCCAGCAGTCTCATAAGCCAAACGGATGATGCTTTTCAGCCAAAAGGAAAGAGAGGTAGCCGTAGCCTTTTGACCTCTATGCTTTCCAGCATAGACAACAAACAAAGAAGATGATTGGCAAAAATCTTTGGTTGCCTGCAAATAGAACTTCAAGGCACGAACCACGTCCAAGTTGTGCAACAGATGGTCCTTCTTAGAAGGATTAGGACACAGAGAAGGAACAACAATTTCCTGGTTGATATTCCTGTTAGAAACAACCTTAGGGAGGAACCCAGGTTTGGTATGCAAAACCACCTTATCAGCATGGAAACCAAGATAAGGCGAGTCACATTGTAATGCAGATAGTTCAGAAACTCTTCGAGCTGAAGAGATAGCAACTAGAAATAGAACTTTCCAAGATAGAAGTTTAATATCTATGGAATGCATGGGTTCAAACGGAACCCCCTGAAGAACTTTAAGAACTAAATTGAGACTCCATGGCAGAGCAACAGGTTTAAACACAGGCTTAATTCTAACTAAAGCCTGACAAAAAGCCCGAACGTCTGGGACATCTGCCAGACGCTTGTGCAACAGAATAGACGAGGCAGATATCTGTCCCTTTAAGGAACTAGCGGACAATCCTTTCTCCAATTCTTGGAGAAAAGACAAAATCCAAGGAATCCTGATCTTACTCCATGAGTAGCCTTTGGATTCACAGCAAAAAAGATATTTACGCCATATCTTATGATAGATCTTCCTGGTAACAGGCTTTCGAGCCTGAATCAAGGTATCTATGACCGACTCAGAGAAACCCCGCTTTGATAAAATCAAGCGTTCAATCTCCAAGCAGTCAGTTGCAGAGAAATTAGATTTGGATGCTTGAATGGACCTTGAATCAAAACGTCCTGTCTCAGTGGCAGAGTCCATGGTGGCAGAGATGACATGTCCACCAGGTCTGCATACCAAGTCCTGCATGGCCACACAGGCGCTATCAAAATCACCAAAGCTCTCTCCTGTTTGATTCTGGCAATCAGACGCGGAAGGAGAGGGAATGGTGGAAACACATAAGCCAGTTTGAACGACCAGGGTACTTCTAGAGCATCTATCAGTACTGCCTGAGGATCCCTTGACCTGGATCCGTAACGAGGAAGTTTGGCGTTCTGACGAGACGCCATCAGATCCAATTCTGGTGTGCCCCATAGCTGAACCAGTTGAGCAAACACCTCCGGATGGAGCTCCCACTCCCCCGGATAAAAAGTCTGACGACTTAGAAAGTCTGACGACTTAAAAAATCTGCTTCCCAGTTCTCCACCCCTGGGATATAGATTGCTGATAGATGGCAAGAGTGAGAACACTAGGATTACTGCTTACCCTTCCCCTAATGGGGACAATGTCAGCCTTTCTGAGTTAACACAGTCTCTGCAGAAAATATGACTGAACATACCTCATTGCTGTATAGCAAGAAACCGTTCCTCACACTGAAGTTTTCCTGTACTCCTCAGCTTCTGTGGGAACAGCAGTGGACCTTAGTTACAAATGCTAAGATAATCATCCTCCAGGCAGAAATCTTCATCTATGTCCTGCCTGAGAGTAAATAGTACAACACCGGTACCATTTAAAAATAACAAACACTTGATTGAAGATAAAATAAAAACTAAGTTTAACACCTATTCTCTTTACCCTTCCAGCTTAGAGCCAGCAAAGAGAATGACTGGGGGTGGAGTTAAGGGGGAGCTATATAGACAGCTCTGCCGTGGTGCTCTCTTTGCTACTTCCTGTCAGGAAGGACAATATCCCACAAGTTAGGATGAATCCGTGGACTCGGTACATCTTGCAAAAGAAAAGGGAGCCGCACATAAAAAAAAAAAAAAAAACAATTACAGGCAGGGTCGTGGACTCTCCCTGCCAGGAAGGAAAGGAATTTATCTGGTAAGCATAAAATGTTTTCCTTTCATAAGGCAAGGAGAGTCCACGACTTCATTCCTTACTGTTGGGAAAACTATACCAAAGCTCCAGAGGACAATCAATGAATAATGGGAAGGAACAAAAAAAAAAAAAAAAAAAGAGGCGGACCCTATTCTGAGGGCACCACAGCCTGCACAACTTTTCTCCCGAAAGCTGCTTCAGCCGAAGCAAATACATAAAACTTGAAAAATTTAGAAAAAAAGTGTGTAAGAAGGACCAGGTAGCCACCTTACAAATCTGATCCATAGAGGCTTTGTTCCAGGAGGAAGCCACTGTTCTAGTGGAATGAGCCGTTATCCTCTCAGGAGGCTGTCGCCCCGCTGTCTCAAAAGTGAAGCGGATGACACTCCTCAACCAGAAAGATAGGGAAGTCGTAGTAGCCTTCTGCCCCTTACGCTTCCCTGTATAGATGACAAACAAAGAGGAAGATTGTCTGAATACCTTAGTAGCCAGAAGATAGAACTAAAAGGCACGAACCACATCCATATGTGAAGCAAGCGTTACTTCGCTGGAGGAGGATTAGGACACAAGGAAGGAACAATTTCTTGATTAATGTTACGGTCCGACACCACCTTAGGGAGGAACCCTAATTTAGTATGTAAAACTGCCTTATCAGCATGAACAACAAGATAAGGGGAGTCACATTGTAAAACAGAAATCTCAGAAACTCTGTGTGCAGAGGCAATAGCCAGCAAAAAAAAAAAAATATTTCAAGATAACAATTTAATGTCAACAGTATGCATAGGCTCAAATGGAGCCTGCTGCAAAACACTAAGAACAAGATGTAGGCTCCAAGCAGAACCCCAGATCTAAACACAGGTCTGATCCTAGTCAGAGCCTTAAAGGGACACTGAACCCAAATTTTATCTTTCATGATTCAGATAGAGCATGCAATTTTAAGCAATTTTCTAATTTATTCCTATTATCAATTTTTCTTCGTTCTCCTGCTATCTTTATTTTAAACAGAAAGCATCTAAGCTTTTTTTTTTCGTTCAGAACTCTGGACAGCAATTTTTTATTGGTGGATGAATTTATCCACCAATCAGCAAGAACAACCCAGGTTGTTCACCAAAAATGGGCCGGCATCTAAACTTAAATTCTTGCATTTCAAATAAAGATACCAAGAGAATAAAGAAAATGTGATAATAGGAGTAAATTAGAAAGTTGCTTAAAATGTCATGCTCTATCTGAATGATGAAAGAAAAAATTTGGGTTCAGTGTCCCTTTAAAGGACTTGCACATCCGTAAGCTCAGCCAATCTCAGTAACACGGACGGGGCCGATATCTGTCCCCTCAGGGAACTAGCAGATAGACCCTTCACCAGTCCATCCTGGAGAAAAAATAAAATTCAGGCAACCTTAACCTTATGCCAGGAAAAGCCACGCTCTTCACACCAGTACAAGTCCTCCACACTTTATGGTACATACGACGAGTAACTAGCTTACGAGCATGAACCAGAGTGTCGATAATACTCTGAGAACCCTCTCTTTGCTAAGACTAAGCGTTCAAACTCCACGCAGTCAGCCTCAGAGAATCTAGATTTTGATGAACGAAGGGACCCTGTATCAGCAGATCTCTGCGACAAGGTAACCTCCATTGAGGAGATGGACATCCCCACCAGATCCGCAAACCACGTCCTACGCGGCCACAATGGAGCAATCAGAAACACTGATGCTCCCTCCTGCTTGTTGCGAGCCACCACACGATGGAGAAGCGGTAATGGAGGAAAAAAGATATACGAGTCTGAACCTCCATGGTACGGATAGGGCATCTATCAATTCTGCCTGAGGATCACACGACCTGTACCTGGGTAGCTTGGTATTGAGGCAGGATGCCATGAGATCTATCTCCGGCGTCCCCCACTCTCTGTATATCTCTGCAAACACCTTGGGGTGGAGAGACTATTCCCCTGGGTGAAAGGATTGCCTGCTGAGGAAGTCCGATTCCCAGTTGACCACACCCGGAATGTAGATCGCTGACAGCGTACATCTGTGAGTCTCCACCCATTCTAGTATCTGAGATACTTCTCACATCGCCAAGGAACTTCTCGTCCCCCCCTGATGGTTGATATAGGCAACCAAGGTTATATTGTCTGATTAAATTCTGGTAAACTGGGATGAACCCAGAAAGGGCCAAGCTTTCAAGGCATTGAAGATTGCCCAGAGTTCCAATATATTGAACGGAAGGGAGGACTCCTCCTGAGTCCACAGTCCTTGTGCCTTCTTGGCACCCCAAACAGCTCCCCAGCCGGAAAGGCTTGCGTCCATAGTCACAATCTCCCAGGACGGTCTCAAGAAGCACGTGCCTTGGGACAGATGAGCTGGACAGAGCCACCAAGAGAGCGAGTCTCTCGACAGGTTGTCCAGCACAATCTGTTGAGACAGATCTGAATGGTCGCTGTTCCATTGTCTCAGCATGCATAGTTGTAAGGGTCTGAGATGGAATCTGGCAAAGGAATGATGTCCATACAGGACACCATGAGTCCGATCACCTCTATACACTGAGCCACTGAGGGTCTCAAGGAGGCCTGGAGGGCAAGACATGCAGTAGCTAGCTTGCAATGTCCCTGATCTGTGAGGAATATTCTCATGGATATGGAGTCTATTATTGTCCCCAGGAAATTCACCCTTGCACTTGGAGTAAGATAATTTTTTTCCCAAGTTTATCTTCCATTCATGTGATCGAAGAAGATTGAGAAGGGGCTCCGAATGTTCTTCCGCTAAACGAAAAGAAAGTGCCTGCACCAAGATATCGTCCAGGTAAGGTGCAATACCTTGTGTTCTGGCAATGGCTAGAAGAGCCCTTAGAACCTTCGTAAATATCATTAGAGCAGTAGCTAGGCCAAACGGAAGAGCTATGAACTTGAAGTGCTGGTCCTGAAAGGCAAAACTCAGGAACTGAAAATGTTCCCTGTGTATCAGAACATGAAGGTATGCATCCTTCAAGTCTATGGTGATCATAAACTGTTCTTCCTGAACCAGAGGAAGGATTGACCGTATTGTCTCCATCTTGAAAGAGGGAACACTCAAACTTGTTTAGGCACTTTAGGTCCAGAATTAGACTAAACGTTCCCTCCTTCTTTGGAATCACGAAAAGGTTTGAATAAAACCCCAAACCTCTTTCTGCTGTAGGTACCGGGACAATTACTTCTAGAGAGGAGAGATCCTGTATGCAACCTAAGGAGGAAGCCCTCTTTTCTGGTCTTGAAGACAGACTGGAGAGAAGAAATATGTCCCTAGGGAGATGAGAC